>NC_057796.1:477183450-477210875 GCF_018294505.1 Triticum aestivum
CCCACCTCACATTATCACCATATATATTTCTTGGAGTCCGTGCGCGGCGGGCGGGCGATCTCTTCTCCCTCCCCCATCTCTCTCTTCTCTGCCGACACCCGCCGAGCGATTAGATTTTGGCTATCGAAGGTTTATTCAATTGCAGTCCCACATGTCAGTGAAAATGCAAGACAACGTGTGTCCCCTCTGGTGAGCGACGTGCGAGCCGGACTATCGGGGTGCGATGCGTATGAGTCATAAGTGTGCCGCCTTTTCCTTTTGAACTTATAAAGCGTAACATTTTCGTGCGATCGATCATAGAAATCCAGAACAAAATGACGAGGGCGGTGCTTTCCCGCGCGTTAGGCGGGCTAGTTTGAGTGATATGACGTGCTACAATGCCGTCCACTTGCTCCATTTTTATGTAAACAAGAGTCTACACTCTTACGTGGGAGGAGTGCAAAACACGACGGATCTGATTTTGATCGAGGGATAACTGTTCCCTGCGAAATAATGGAGTACTGGCAGCGATTATAGCATGATAGTTAGGGCATCTCCAGCGCTGGCCCTCAAATTTACACCGGCATCTGTCCGAGGACACTGATGGATGGAAGCCATCCAATGCGGCCCGCATACCTTTCGACAACTATATGAACTAACCGGATGAAATTCAAACAAAGCAAATTTCAAATTAACCGGATGAAATTCATTACATTTCGAAAACTTTTCCTATAAACTGGACGACATTCATTACATATTTCGCACAAACCATACTAAAACCTACTGTAAACCTAATCTAAACGATCGCCGGCGCCCGACCACCATGTCCGGCCATGAACCCGAGAAAGCCGGCCATTGCCTTTGCCTCCTCCTCATCCGCCTCGATAACCTCCTCCTCCAGAGCACAAGGTTCTAAAGATTTCCGCCTCCATGTCGCCGTCAAGCGGCTAATCGGCCGCCGATGTTTATCCCACCAAGCTTGGCGTCGACTGAGTGGAGGAGTGGTGGCCTTCCTGGGACGAAAGCGGCGGCGACCTACCGTGTACTACTCTTCCTCGCTGCCGGCTGCGCCCGCGCACGTGCGCCGGCTTCATGGTCATGGCGATGGAGGGCGGCCGGGGGGGGGGGAGCCAGCGATCTCCTTCGTCTGCTCCTGCGATAGTACGTCCAAGAGAGCTTTGGAGCGCGCCCGGAGCGGAGCCACCGATGTCCTTCGTCTGCTCCTGCGACATTACGTCCAAGAGATGTTTGGAGCACCAAGAGGCCATGGTTGGAGTGGTGCCGACAGAAGGAAGGGACCGGAGGAGAATGAGTGTGGGTCTTTGGCTATGGCTGGGAGCTGGAGCTCAAGTTAATATAGCGGGCGAATGGCAATGAGCTGCGACAGACAGATGGACGGCTGGCGCCGGAGTAGGTTCGTCGGCAACCGCGTGTCATTAATGTGGGCGGCGGCCGGAAGGATAGCATGGTGTCATTAACGCAGAACAGTCGCTTGCACCGGGATGCCACGCGGGTGGCGCTCTCTCGGCCGTCACGCTGCTGCAATGCCGGCGCCAGTGAGAGGTCGCGTCAGGCGTGAATGCGGACACTGCTTCAGTAACTTAACCGCAGGTGCGTTGGATCACTGACATGTGGGCCCAACGGGCATCTAGACCGCATGTCAGTGACACACCAACTGCACCTGCAGTTAAGTCTGGTGAATCCGGCATTGACATTCTGGAGAGACGGTGACCGTTTCAGGCGGGAAGCGCGCCCTAGCGATGGAAGGGGTTTCGGTAGGCCAGGGCGGTCAGACGCTGGCGTGGTGCTAAAATGTGAACTCAGGGATGACGAGCCTTTGAAGCGTATGCGACACGTATTGACAACCAGGGTTCGCCATCTGGCTTAAATAAATGCGCACCATCACGTGTACCCGCGGGTGCACAAATTGTAACATATGTGTCTGCTTAAGTGGGCGTCACGTAACTGGTGTGTGTGAGAGATTCTGAGAGACAGATTGCGTGTGTGCGACTCTACTCTTCGGACATGTACTCAACCTTTTGCATGGGATATAAGTATAATGGTATTACACTTGAGCTAGTGATTTACGTGGCCATGTTAACGTGGTTGTGTAAAAAAAATGTCACTTCCTACTCGTGATTTGCATTATATAATTACTAGCAAGATGCTCGTGCATTGCACAGAACATCAATATGCATTTTTTACAAAACACCTGTTGTGATTGACCATCCCATGTGTAAAAACTAGTGATATCTCGAGAATTTTATCAGAAAACTGGTATCTCGACAATTTCATCGAAAAAATGAAAGATGAGAGATAAGGTGAGGAGGAGTGGAGCGTGGTGGTGACTGGTGGTTGGACTGGGCGGAGGCATGGGGATGGACGGCGCCGGCAGGTGGCAGCGGCCACCATGCTAGATTGTTCCAGAGACTTCCTTTTTTAATTGCTTAGCAATGAGGTTGTGGGAGATAAGGACGATGAACGAGGCAAGGCCTTGTCTGTAAATGTGGAGAGAGGTGTGGGTATCTTTTGTAAAATTGTCATAGTTTGCTTTCTATCCGTCAGATATAGATCGGACGGTCTATATTACAAGATGGCAGGCAGACCATCATCACCAACTCATTTTTTTATAAGAGTAGAGATGATAAGTTTGCTAACTACTAAAGTAAAGTGGAATTTATCCATGTTATACAAGTAAATTAAGGTGATTGCTTATCATACGGGTAAGGTTGGACGAAGGGTGGTAGGAACAAATGCTCCGCCTAGAGCATGTGTGTGTGAGATGGAGTCTTAGTGTGTGTGTGTGGGGGGGGGTGCGTGTGTGTGTGTGTGACGCGGGGTCCTCGATGGCGGATGTAATTTAAGTGTGTGTGGCTTCATCATAGTGTATGACAGGGGCCACCAATGAGGGGGTGCGAGAGAGAAAAGGCCCGTAGAGAGGGAAGAGAAGGCGTGTGCGCGTGAGAGGAGTCAACATCGAGAGAACGTGTTTGTTCGAGAGACACCGAGGAAGACTACTATATATCGATGGTGCATGTAGGTGGGAATTAAACAAAGGGATGGTCTTATTGGTTTCGGGGATATAGGGGAAGAGTGAGAGAGGGGGGGGGGTAGTGATGGTGTCTTGGACTAGGGGGGACTCACCACGTCGTCTCCCGATCAGTGGGATTGGGCCGAGGACCCCCATGGCCGTTTACTCATGGGCTAGTTCGGACAGCCGATGACATATATGAGGAAGATTCCACAAGACTTGGTGATCAAGACAAGGACTCCTCTCCACCGGCGTATTCGACTAGGACTCTTGTTATCCTAGGCCTCTGGTACATTATATAAGCCGAGGTCAGGCTAGTCGATAGATCATTATGACATTAATCATCATACCCCTAGGGTTTAGACCACAACATATGATCTCGGGGTAGATCAACTTTTGTAATCTCTATATTCATCAAGATCAATCAAGCAGGAAGTAGAGTATTACCTCCATTAAGAGGGCCCGAACCTGGGTAAACATTGTGTCCCCTGTCTCCTGTTACCCATCGATCCATGACGCACAGCTCGAGACCCCCTACCCGAGATCCGCCAGTTTTCACACCGACAATGGTGCTTTCATTGAGAGTGTCGCTGTGTGGTCGGCAAAAAGATCAATGGCTCGCCTACAGATCAACTACGACGTCGGTGTCTTCGTCGCCGCCTCGACTGGTCACCTTGGTTTGACCGAGGACTGTGCCCTACCTCCAATCATCATGTTCGGACGAGGGCCTTCATCAACATCAACTCCAATCTCTATCAAGATCATGGAGGAATCATCCATGGAGCTCGGGGGCTCAACGTCAACATTGCCCTCGGGCGACCGTGCTATTTTTCCGAACAGCGAACTTGTATCCGCTACCACCACCTCCTCGAGCATCTCTTTGACGATTCCTTCAGTGGAATTGTGCAGAATTGAGTCTACAACAACACTGTAAAATTTCTTTGCGTTCCGATGGAGCAATCTCCGCCGGTCTCCGATGTACCGGAGCCCCGTCGAATCTGGATGGGAATCTGGACGAGTTTGGAGCGTGGTGTCCAGCACCTAGCTCGGACGTCCTTTGGAAGATCCAACCGTTGATCGGCTGTGGAATTCCTATATCTACCACCCCCCAAAATTTCAGCTCGATCCGACCGTCCAAACTCCGGGAACCTTCTGATTAGTGCATTACTTTTCAAATCTGTTTTCTGCGAGAGAACGAATCCGACCCGAGTTCATCTTTTCTATGAACGGGATTTCGGACATCCTTTTTGAAGGAAGTTTTGTATGGGGTATTGTGTTTTGTTCCCAAACACATCCCACTATTTTTTTCCAATATGATCTTCACCATCGCACCGGTGTCAAACCAGCCCGACAACGTTGCTCCACGGCTGCCGATCTGCGCTAGACACGTCGTCGCTTTGTTGAGCCGAGCTCAACTTCTTTGGATCATCATCTCGGCAAGCCGAACAAGAGTTCGGCATCGCGAAGGATAAATCATCACCAACCTCGCCGCCCCACGGATTACACAGAGCGGGCACATCGGCATCGCCGCATGGTCACTTCATCAAGCCGGCACTGACCACATCACGAGTTATGACCTGCATCGGTATGGCCGCACCGTTGCTTCTTCGAGCCGATGTCCATCACGCCGAACTACTTCAACACCTTGGCTGCCCTGGCAGCTGCAATGTCTCCTTACCGACCTGCTTCGTCACCTCGTCTGGACCAGGGGCTTCGCCATTCCTTCATCAACCTACTCCGGAGACTTCGGCGTCGTCAGCCGACCAGCTTCGTCACGATAGCCGGGTCGGGGGCTTTGCCTCGGCGAGCCAACCTTTACCAGCATCGCCATGCCGTCGCTTCACCGCCCATCAGGCAATGGGTGTGCGGATCGAGTCCCAATTTTGGGAGTCACTTTTCTTCGGACTGCTACAACACATAAACCAGGTGCTATTAATCCTAGCAATTTTTGCTTGTTTGGGTTTATTTTTCCCAAGGAATTATTACTCTGTTTTGTTCCATCATCTGTACACAGGTCTATCAAATGGTGGTCGCATTAACGACGGTCGCGTGGTGGTTCGGCTAGTTTCCGTACATAGTTCGGCAAAAGCCGCACCCGGAACTTGGACCGACCTATGCATTCAGGCTTTGCCACGCCTTTACCGCATCACGCCGACGCCCTGCATGGACATTGACTTCGGCACCAGGCCACATATCTTTAAATAAATTATTTTGCATAAATTTTAATTATGCGAGGATCTTTATATATTTATGTTATTATTGTTGGCCTGCACTATTTTACATGTGCAGGTAATGGACTTCGACTGCGTCACGTGGTCTCTTTGGCAAGCCCACGCCGTCGTCCCAATCAGCGTAAATCGGCTCGCGTGATCACCTTGATGGTCGTGTTGCCATATCGACGTGTTCAGTTGCCTTGGGGACTTCGGCATCGCCGAGAGAGCTCTACCTCATCGAGTGTTCGGTGCACATGCCATATTTCTTTTATTACTCACTTTGCATAATTATTTATTATGCAACAAATTTTTAATTTATTACTATTACTATCATCTCTGGTTTGCACTATTTTTTGTGCACAGGTAAATGATTCGGGTCGGGCTGTGTTGTCACCTCGGCGTACTGACATACCACGTCACCTTGGCTGGACGGGGGGCTTCATCAACACTTCATTAACCCACGCTGGGGGCTTCGACGTCACCCTGCCGGCCTGCATTGGCCGCGCTATGTCATCACTTCGGAGTGCCGAGCTCTTCGCTCCGCCACCTCGGGACCGGCTTGGGGGATGGAACCTTGTCCCACATCAAGCTCGGACTGTGTCATCAATGCCGAACACATTAACCAGCTAAGTCGCTTTCATGCTAAAAAACTTTCAGTTTTAAATTTTGTTCGGTTCGACCAAGCATTATACTTTTTTGGCAAAAAGTTGTTTCTGAAAAACTTCCTTGTCAAAACTTTGTTTGTGACACACAAATTCAAATACCCCGTTTGCTTGGGGGCTTCTTTTATGAAGCCTTTCCTCTTGCATATAATTATACTTGTATGGCTTCGTTCCTTGTTCATGTATTACGCCACAATATGCACCATGTTGACTTAAGTGTTCCGCAGGCTGGGTTGCCTTGCTCCTGTGTTTACCCCTACGTTCCCGATTGTTCGGCTAGGGAGTAAAGGGAGCACCTCTGCAATTGTCACGATTGGGTCATCCGAGCTTGGACCTCAGACTGGGTGAAGCCGAAAGCTAGTGCTCTTAATGTTTTCAATTATGGTCGGCACACAACAGAACTCATGAGTACAAAAAATCTATTGCACAAGTCTCATAGTAACAATGAGCAACCGAAGAAAGGTATCGGTGGTGGTACTATTTTCTTCGAAGATGCTTCTTACACTTCGTTAGTAATATAGCATAAGTTCCCTGAGCGCGCTTTGTCTGTTACAGCCTTGTGGCCTGATTGTTTGGTTATCGGAAACACCGTCGATATTCTCGACAGGTGGAGTACATAACACTTTTCAGCCCTTGACCGAAGAGGGAGAAGCCGACGGTCGGTTAAGACACATTTAAAGTTCGGGTGAACACATATATGATATAAGTACTTCGGTACATACAATCATTATACATAAAATTCTTTTACCCAAGTCACTTGGGGGCTCTTAAATTAGTATGAGCCGTTTTTGTTAGTCGCTGCACAGTCTTTTTCTACCACTCCTTTTTCAACTCGAGTGTATGGTCAATAGCCGGATAGCCTATCTTCTCTCTAAAGCCGCTCGAGTTTAGTTCGCTAAATTAGCCTCGGAGAAGCACTCTGCCTTCGGGATAAGGAGCTTGAAGCCGTAGGCTGACCCGCTTGAAGTCTTGAGATCGGATGTGTCATGTTAAAACACGACATAAGCACATTTTTTAATTTTTTTTTAAAAAGACCAATTTCCGGATTAGCACCAAAATCTCGGTTTAGTCCGGATGTCAAGCTTTTGCATAAGTTTTTGGCTTTTCGAGCCTATGGTTCTTTTAAACTATTTGTGTGTTTCCAGCATAAGTCTCGTAGTGCAACGCCAGGCACCTTTAGAGATTCTGCAAAAACATTCTCTGATATTGCTATATATGCATCGGTTTCGAATTGTGTCTTTGGTCAATAGTTGGGTTGCTCGGCTCCTGTGCTTGCCTCCTATGTTCCGATTTGTTCGGCTAGGTGCACAAAGGGAGAACCACTGCGATTGTGCTTCCAGCTCGCATGGTTAAGCACCTCAGTGAAGAAAGCCGAAAACTGACTGTCACAATAAGCGTAAACTGGTCAGCGATCCGATGACTATGTTAAATGACGGGTCATTCATAACATTGGGCAAAGTATTTACGGCTTGACCTCGACTGTCGTCGAACACTAACCAGGGGCCAGTAACTGGCCTCTCAACTTTAAGCTCCTATGACTAAGTGAAAGTTATAAAGCCCGCATATCTGATTGCCTCGTTTCCGCTAACACAACCGCCTCAGGGCACCAAGACGTCGACTAAGGGTTGTCTTGTTATTGCGGAAACACCCTGCGTAGTATCTACAAAGGGGTAGAAGCCGACGATGGGCCACTTTCAACTGATAAACGGTTGCAATGGAGTCAAAATAAACATATCATCAGCATTTGTATTCAGTATACAAGCGCTGCGTTCCGTAATCATCGTTATAAAGCCATAAATATGCATCAATTTGACTTAAGATCTCGGCCAAGCTGGGTTGCCTAGCTCCTGTGATTACCCCTACGTTCCTGATTGTTCGGCTAGGAGGTAAAGGGAGCACCTCTATGATTGTTACTTCTGGGTCATCCGTGTTAGTACTTCAGACTGGGAGAAGCCGAAAGCTAGCCATCTTAAAGAATATAATTGGTCGGCAACGAAGGAAGTGAAAATTTTGGTCCATTAAAAACCATAGAGCTCGGGAACTTACCATGAACTAAATCCTCAAAAAATTTCTCCTGCATCGATCGGAGTTGAGGTTTCATGATCATCGTCGGCATGACAACCCAAAGAATGGAACCGATAGCGGGATTATTTTCTTTGGGAGATGTTTCTTACATCAAATAGTAATATAAAATTCTCTCCGCGTACCTTTGTTTATAAAACCATATGGCTGGATTGCCTTGTTTGTCGTAGACCTTTGCCCTTGTAAAGGCTTTATAAAGTAGGACAAACACTCCCCAACTACTGGCCGAGGAGGTTTAAGCCGATGGTCGGTCAACAAAGTTTTGTACAATGCGTATAAGAGTATTAATGACGTAAAGTACTTGGATACATAGACAACCGAGCAACTTACATAAAGCTCTCCTAAATCCCAAGTGGCATCGATTTCCTATCTATTAAGCCCCTTGGGGCCAACCTTGACGAGCCTAGCTTCCGCTGGCTCTAGCTCCTTTAAGAGACCTTTATTCTCTTTTTGAGAAGTTTGTGTTAAACACAACAATTTTTTTTTCTGTCAAATAGATATCGATCCTTAATTCGGCCACTCATGCCCACATTAAGGCTAGGGGGCTACTGGGCTTTGCGCTCATTATTTATAAATATTAAAGGGGCACGTCGATCCCCTGATCTGGTGTTGCCACCCGACCTGTGGCTCGGGGGCTACTACATTGCCTATTCAATGAAGAAAATTCAAAGTGCTCAGTGTTCGACATAACCGAACTATGGGAAAATGCATCTTCGGACAACAATAAGTACCATATGGGACTTATCTGGCATCAAGCTGATATATCACGGCGACTTCTCACGACCCTCTCTCAGGGGCCCGTCCGCCGATCACTATTACCTCTAATATATTACACTGTGTTTCTATTCCTATGTATGCTGCCGAGCTAGGAGTTGATCCTCAGGCCGATTTTACGACTTGAGTCTCAGAAGGTACTAGGATCAGCGGTTTCATATTTTCCTTCAGGTGCATCTCGGATTTTAGGCCGACACACACCTTGAGGGCTACTAGCAATACATCTTGTCAGCAAATAAATTTATTCGCATCGGAAATAAAATCCGCAAACAATCAGCCCATGACCGAGGTGCTGAGCCACCTCGAAAGCAGTTCGGCATATAGCTCGGATGCAAGTGGCTGGCTCCTTAGAGGGCATTTCTGGCATTAAGCTCGGCTAAAACTTTTTGAACCAAGGTGATCTATGGCACCTCGGATATAGTCCGGCGTTGGTGCTTGGACATAGTCCAGCGTTGGAACTCGGACACAGTCCGGCGTTGGAGCTTGGATACAGTCTAGCGTTGGAGCTTGTATGCAATCCAGCATTGGAGCTCGGACGCAAGAGGACACTGCCGCACGGAAAACACTTCAAACCCGAGGTGCGGCATAACAATAACAAGGCATGGATAAAGGCCAAGAACTTAAAGGGGCTCTTCGGATACCCGATGTGTAAACTCTTAGGATTCACTTCGGCGATCCTCAAGATCGAAGGTGAGAAGATTTGTTGAACCAGTTTTCAAGACCGACGATCGAAGATGAAGAATAGTTCAGAAGAATCGAGGAGCGTCCCCAACTTGAAGACCGGTTCAGGGGGCTACTAACGGTGTCCTAGACTAGGGGGGACTCACCACGACGTCTCCCGATCAGTGGGATTGGGCTGAGGACCCCCATGGCCGTTTACTCATGGGCCAGTTCGGACAGCCGATGACATATATGAGGAAGATTCCACAAGTATTGCTGATCAAGACAAGGACTCCTCTCCACCGGCGTATTCGACTAGAACTCTTGTTATCCTAGGCCTCTGGTACATTATATAAGCCGAGGCCAGGCTAGTCGATAGATCATTATGACATTAATCATCATACCCCTAGGGTTTAGACCACGAGATATGATCTCGGGGTAGTTCAAGTTTTGTAATCTCTATATTCATCAAGATTAATCAAGCAGGAAGTAGGGTATTACCTCCATTAAGAGGGCCCGAACCTGGGTAAACATCGTGTCCCCTGTCTCCTGTTACCCATTGATCCATGATGCATAGCTCGGGACCTCCTACCCGAGATCCGCCGGTTTTCACACCGACAGGTAGCTAGAAGGAGATTGTTAAGTGTGAGTTTGTGTTTTACCCATCCAGGCAGAAGTTATGTGCACACAAGAAAAGAACGATTCGATGTGGCGTTAGGGTTGAAGGTAATTAACTATGTATGGAGACATAGGAGACCTTGAACATGCATGTGCGAGAGGTGTACATGTATACGTGGGATGTGTGTGTGCACACGAGCATGATCGAGATAAAAGAAAAAAGACATAAGTCATAAGATCAACGATATGGGAGAGATCAGTATGACAATATGCATGCATGTGAGAGTGCAGGGAAGAAGGCTCGATAATTGAGCATGTGTTTTTGTCTTTAAGAGATAGTGGCGTGGGCTGGAGCATGCATCTATGGCGAGCAGAGGGCGCGAGACACAACGATTGTGCAAAAGAGATCAACCTATAAATGCATGTATGGAGATACATATATAGTGTGGGTGATAGGAAGCAAGAGTGCGTGCGAGAAAGAAATGTTGACGGAGAAACTACAGATATATACTGAGATAGGGATGCTAGATAGAGGGACATCGGCTAGTTCGAGTGTTGGAGATGACCGTCGGGTGGTTCAGTGGGTGAAGTTATGTGTGTGAGAGAGAAAGATAAAAAGAGGGCACTTGACTGCATGTAGAGAGAAACATATATAGTGTGCGTGATAGGAAGCAAGAGTGAGGGCGAGAAAGAAGGTTGATGGAGAAACAGATAAATAGAAAGATAAAGATGCTAGCTAGCTAGTGTGTGTTAGAGATAGGAGTCGAGTGGATCAGAAGGCTGAGTTATGTGTGTGGGTGTGAGAGAGATAGAGAGAGTGTGCATGTGAGTCACATACAAACAAATATCAGAGAGAAATGTGATCCTGAGAGACGGAGTTTTGTGTCTGCGAGTGAGGGAGTCCTGGATTAGGGGGTCCTCGGACTGCCGGACTATATACTTTGGCCAGACTGTTGGACTATGAAGATACAAGATTGAAGACTTCGTCCCGTGTCCGGATGGGACTCTCCTTGGCGTGGAAGGCAAGCTTGGCAATTCGGATATGTAGATCTCCTCCCTTGTAACCGACTCTGTGTAACCCTAGCCCCCTCCGGTGTCTATATAAACTGGAGGGTTTAGTCCGTAGGACAAGAAGAACAATCATAATCATAGGCTAGCTTCTAGGGTTTAGCCTCTACGATCTCGTGGTAGATCAACTCTTGTAATGCTCATATCATCAAGATCAATCAAGCAGGAAGTAGGGTATTACCTCCATCGAGAGGGCCTGAACCTGGGTAAACATTGTGTCCCGCGCCTCCTATTACCATCCGCCTTAGACGCACAGTTCGGGACCCCCTACCCGAGATCCGCCGGTTTTGACACCGACATTGGTGCTTTCATTGAAAGTTCCACTGTGCCATCGCGAGAAAGGCTCGATGGCCCCTTCGATCATCGGTAACGATGCGATCCAGGGTGAGGTTTTCCTTCCCGGACAGATCTTCGTATTTGGCGGCTTCGTACTGCGGGCCAACTCGCTTGGCCATCTGGAGCAGATCGAAAGCTTCGCCCCTGGCCATCAGGTCAGGTTTGGAAGCTTGAGCTATACTGCCGACATCCACGGAGACTTGATCCTCGACGGATTCGAGCCCATGTCAGGTGCACCGCACAGTCACGACGAGCATGACTTAGCTCTGCCGCCAAACAGTGTTCGGGAGATCACACTTGCGGCTACTCCGGCCCTCAATCCGGAGCAGATCGTGCCGTCCGAGGAAGGGTGGATAAACCCCGCCACGGAGGCCGCGCACTCAGCGGCGATAGAGCCGAATGCTGACTTCACCCCCTATGAGACCTTTGCTGCCAGGCACTTGGATTCGTCCCCGGCCACGGGCTCCGAACCACCTGTGTCCGTGCCTATCGAATCTGATTGGGCATCGATCATGGAGTTTTCCTCCGCGGATATCTTTCAGCACTCACCCCTGGGTGACGTGTTAAATTCATTAAGGTCTCTCTCCTTGTCAGGAGACCCTTGGCTGAACTATGTACGGCTTGAGTGGGAAGCGGACAACGAAGAAATTCGTTCCCCACCCACCACCCACTTAATAGCCACTGTCGACGACTTAACCGACATGCTTGATTTCGGCTCCGAAGACATCGACACTATGGACGACGATGCAGGAGACGAACAGGAACCACCGCCCACAGGGCACTGGACTGCCACCTCATCATATGATATATACATGGTGGACACCCGCAAAGAAGGCGATGGCGATAAGGCAACAGAGGATAGTCCCTCCGAGAAGAAACCCAGGCACCGGCGTCAGCGGTGCCGCTCTAAGCCCCGCCATAACAAAAGCAGCGCTACCGGCACAAGAGACAACAACGCTGCGGATAGTGCCGAAGACGAAGACAACCCCCTCCAGCCAGATTTCGAGCCGGAGGATGGGCAAGCTAGCCCTAAGGAACAGGCAGCAGACAGAGAATTAGAGGATGACAATTACGTGCCTCTCTCCGAAGACGAGGTGAGCCTCGGCGACAATGAGTTTATCGTGCCTGCGGATCCCGTCGAGCAGGAGCGCTTCAAGCGTCGGCTTACAGCCATAGCAAAAAGCCTGAAGAAAAAGCAACAACAGCTTCAAGCTGATCAAGATCTGCTAGCAGATAGATGGACTGAGGTCCTGGTGGCCGAGGAATACGAACTCGAAAGCCCAACCAAAAGTTACCCAAAGCGCAGGTTGCTACCCCAACTCGAGGAGGAAGCATTAAAGCCTACGCTCCCAGCGTATGATGCGGCTGACCAGCCACCTCGTGGCCGAGACAAAGCGGCATATCAGACCGAAGTACAGCCCGCACCCCGCTGCCAGTCAAACAAAAATACCAAGGCCCGGGGTAACACGCAGGACCTGCGAGACGTATTGGAAAACAAAGCAGGACATACAAGATCGATCTACGGATCACGGGGGCGCGCCCCAACGCGTGACGATGATCGTCACGCTGGATACACTAAAAGCAAATCCGGCCGGGCCGAATACAGCAGACAAGACTCGTATGAACTGTGTCGTGACATAGCCCGGCACAGAGGCACCGCACACCCCCTATGCTTCACTGATGAAGTGATGGATCATGAATTCCCAGAAGGGTTTAAAACCGTGAACATTGAATCATATGATGGTACTACAGACCCCGCGGTATGGATTGAAGACTTCTTCCTCCACATTCACATGGCCCGCGGGGACGATCTACACGCCATCAAGTATCTCCCACTAAAACTCAAAGGACCTGCTCGGCATTGGCTGAATAGCTTGCCGGCAAACTCCATCGGAAGTTGGGAGAACCTGGCAGACGCATTCCTGGACAACTCCCAGGGCACTTATGTGTGACCACCGGATGCTGATGACTTAAGTCACATAATACAACAGCCCGGAGAGTCAGCCAGGAAATTCTGGACTCAGTTCCTAACTAAAAAGAACCAAATTGTCGATTGTTCGGATGCCGAAGCCCTAGCGGCCTTTAAGCATAACATCCGTGACGAGTGGCTCGCCCGACATCTCGGCCAGGAGAAGCCAAAATCCATGGCAACCCTCACGACACTCATGACCCGCTTTTGCGCGGGCGAGGATAGCTGGTTGGCCCGTAGCAACGACACAGTAAGCAACCCTGGCACGTCAGAGGCCAGAGATAACAACGGCAAACAACGACGCAACAAAGACAAGCGCCGCAAATATGGTAAAAACGCTGAAGATACGGCAGCTAATGCCGGATTTAGTGGCTCTAAGTCCGGTCAGCGGAAAGGGCCACTCAAAAATAACAATTCGGGTCCGTCCAGTCTGGACCGCATACTCGGCCGCCAATGCCAAATTCATGGCACCCCAGGAACGCCAGCCACCCATACCAACAGAGAATGCTGGGTCTTCAAACAAGCCGGCAGGGCAGGCGCCAAAAACAAAGATGGGGGGTCCCAAAGTGATGATGGCGACGAAGAGCCCAGATCACCAAATACAGGAGGGCAAAAGAAATTTCCCCCGCAAATCCAAACGGTGAACGTGGTAAACAACACCCACATTCCCAACCCGGACCGGATGCGCACCCTTAGGGATGCCGACTTAACGGAACTAGTCGTCCTACAATATAAACTAGGGCCGGTCACCTTCAACCGCATAGATCGTCCGGTTAACGCCAATCAGGGCATCCAGCCGCACTAGTCCTCAACCCAATAATTGACGGGTTCCGCCTCACACGAGTCCTTATGGACGGAGGCAGCAGTAACCTGCTTTACCAGGACACAGTGCGCAAGATGGGCATCGATCATTCGGTGATCAAACCCACTAAAGCCACTTTCAGAGGCATTATACCAGGTGTGGAAGCCAGCTGTACAGGCTCCATCGCCCTTGAGGTAGTCTTCGGATCACCAGACAATTACCGTACCGAAGAGTTAATCTTCGAAATCGTCCCTTTTCGCAGTGATTATCAGGCACTGCTCGGACGAACTGCGTTCGCTCGATTCAACGTGGTGCCACATTATGCCTACCTTAAGCTCAAGATGCCCGGTCCACGCGGCGTCATCACGGTTAAGGGCAAGGCTGAACTTTCCTTCGGCACCAACGAGTACACCGCTGCCTTAACAGCAACGAGCAACACCTTGCTGCCAAACCTCGAGTCGATGGCCAGGCTCCCGGACATCGCCAAAGGACTCCAAACTACTTCACGGCAGGATAGCCCGGCTCGTCCAGAGCTCAATTAAACACTCTGGCGAAGGCCAAGACAGGCCGCACACAGCGCATCAACCGCTCCCCGGCACACAAACATTTCTTACATTTCCTTTGCAGGTTCACCTTTGCGCCGACCAGGACGGGCGATATGGAGGCAGCTCGAATGCACAAGGGAATCCTTAGACATTCCCCGCGATGACCATCCGACTACACTCCGGATCCGCACACAGCTTCTTCCCCCCTGGTCTCAACAGGTTCCACAGTCATATTCCTGTTTTATCACATTACATGTACTCATACGCATCGATGTACTATTCAAATACAACATGTGGATTTATATGACGCTTGTCTGCTGTTATTTCTTATTAAAATTCTTTTGTCAAGTGGGATCCGTACACCGCGATATGCCTTAAAACCTGCCAGGGGCTTCATTTTACCCATAATACGGCAATAAAGCCCGAACACCTTCACGGAAGTTCGGCACCCCGAACCTATAGCATTATATGCATCAGCTCCGAATCATGTCTTGGGTCAATAGTTGGGTTTGCCCGGCTCCCATGTTTTGGTACCTTACGTTCCGCTATATCGGCTAAGGTAGCACTGGGAGAACTACTGCGATTATGTCCCGGTTCTTCCGGACGAGCACCTCAGTAGAGAAAGCCGAAAACTGACTGTCATGATACAGCGAGAGCTGGTTAGCTGTTTGAGAGGTTGTAAAATCTTTAAGGATTTCTCCCGCATAATGCCATAACCAATGCAGCATGCGATGGATCGGCTTTTCTTCCGATCAGGTGCTTATAGAGCACCTTGTGCGGTATTCCGAACACCAGGGGCTGCGCCTACCTTCCTAAAGCTCCTATGGCTAAGTGAGAGTAATAAAGCCATATAGTTCGATTGCCTGGTTCGTTGTGCTGAACACCTCCCTTGAAGGACCCAAAACTGGGATAAAGAGTGATCAGGTTTATCCCGAACACCCCTGTACTTCTTACGTGGGGGCAGAAGCCGACGACTGGCCAACTCTCAGGATTAATATATAAAACGGCTGCATAGGAGGATAAACTTTTATATAACAGGCAATAAATAATATAAATGACCTTGTTCAAATACTACACAGCACAACATGATTTGCATTCATGGAAATATAATGTCCTTGGCACATAGCTCCGCTGCAAGGTAGGATCCTTTCAGGACACTCTCAAAATATAATTCGGGCTTGCGGTGCTCCTTCCCCTCTGGCGGTCCTTCGGTCATCACCTTTTCAGCATCCATCTTCCCCCAGTGCACCTTTGCACGGGCGAAGGCCATTCGCGCACCCTCTATACACACCGACCGCTTGATGACGTCAAGTCGAGGGCAGGCACTCACAAGACGCTTCACGAGCCCGAAGTAGCTGCTCGGAATCGGTTCGGCGGGCCATAGCCGAATAATTAAATCCTTCATGGCTAGTTCCGCCGCCTTATGCAGTTCGATCAGCTGTTTCAGTTGATCGACAAAAGGCACCGGATAATTCGGTGCCAAATACTGCGACCAGAAGTGCTTATCCGCAGTGTTCCTTTCTTCGGCTCGGTAGAATTGGGCGGCATCCGATATGCTGCGGGGCAGCTCCGCAAAAACCACTGGAGAAATCGGAATTCAAAATTAGAAACATAATTTTCTCCTCAAATACTTGCTTTACATGGAAAAAAGCCTTACCCGCCGCGATCTTCCTCGCCTCTTGGATCTCCTTTAGGGCGCTTTGGGTTTCCCCCCGGGCATCGCTCGTGGCCTGATGAGCCTTGGTGAGTTCGGATTCTTTCTCCATTAAACTCCGCTCCAAGGTCTCGCATTTCTTCACGGCCACTTGAAGCTCCTGCTCAGCTTCAATAACCCTGGCCTCGTGCTTCTCACGAAGAGCCTGCTCTATGGCTGCCTTTTTCTCGGCCTCGGCCACATCGTTTTTAAGAGCCTCGACTTCGGTCATCATCCCTAGCGCAAATTATGAAACATATTTTATCATATTGAAAATTTGTTTGCAATAAATGCGAACAAGCCTTGCGCATACCTTGTTTATCTCCCAACTGCATTTTCAACTGACCAAGTTCTTCTTTGGCCCGCTCCAGACTTTGATTCAGTCCGGAGACCTCCGCAGTATGAGAGGCAGCAGCCACTACAGACGCCTGCTCATAAAAAAGAGAGATAGATGTCATCAAGTGAGTCTTCCTGCGAACATAAATTTGATCCTCTGTCCGGTTCTTTCTTTCACCGAACAGTGTATCAGGGGCTACTATCCATACCATGACACTCTTCTAAACCTCATAAAACATACCTCCAAACCTTGTATAAGGCTGATACAGGCTTCATTCAGTCCACTCTCAGCAGACTGAATCTTCTCAATCACCGCACCCATAGGGGCACGGTGTTCATCGACGATGGAGGCGCTCCTCAGTGCCACCAACAAAGCATCCGACACCTCTAGTTGGATAGAGGTTGCCGGTGGAACAGGCACGCCCCCTCCAGCTGAGGGAGGCTGCCTGTTTGATTCTGGAGTCGTATTGGTCTCTGGAATTGCATCCGGCTGGGAGCCGAATTCAAGATGGCCCCCGCCGTTAGCTCCCAGGGGAATCTTCTCCCCTATGTGTCCGGCCTCTGAAGTTTGACCTCCAGGCGCCGCCTTCACGGTCTTTTCCTCTCCTCCTTGGTCGGGGTCCTTCTGGGACGAAGCCTCAGTGTTATTCACCTGTTTGGGGGAAGGGGCCTTCGGAGGCATCCCGCTCTCCATAGCATCCGAGCTCAGCGAATCCTCTAATGAGGATTGTTTGGTACGGGACCTCGCCGGACTACAAAAAATATGGCTCAGGTTAAAATATTATGCCATGATGAGTGTGGACGCATAAACGTATTCGGACTTTATATACTCACGAGTTCACCAGGGGCTAGGCCCTGGGATCCCACGCCGGACAGCTGTCGGCGGCGGCAGTGGACTCTTCCGGAAGAGGAGCTTTTCCCCTTTTAGGCGACTCGGCCTCCAAGTGTGCGGAGGCCGTCCTCTTCTTTCTTCCCCCCGCGGGGGAATCATCTTCCTCCTCCTCCTCATCCTCTTCGGAGGCAGAACGGGCATTGGAGCCTTCGGATATTGTGTTCGAAGTGTCGCGGCGACGAAGGCCGCCCCGGGTCTTTTTGGCCTCCTTCTCGGCCATCTTCTTCGGCACCTTGTAAGGCGTCGGGACCAGCATCTTTGTCAGAAGTGGGCCGGCCGGTTCTTCAGGCAGCGGGGCCGGACAGTGGATTCGCTCCGCCTTCTTCGTCCATCCCTAGGAGAGTTGTGGAAAACACATTGAGCATTTCCTTTGGGTTATGCGGATATGTATGATGACTTACCGAGCTTGCAGGGTGGGACAGTTGGTACCCGTGGTCCTTGGCTGAGTCCGGCCATGATTTGCCGGACTTGAAAAGCACCTTACAGATGTCTTTGTGCGAGGAGCCAAAGAGCTCTCGCAGGGTTTGGTGCTTGGCTGGATCGAATTCCCATAGATTGCCAGTCCGGTGTTGACAAGGCAGGATCCGGCGAACTAACATCACCTGGACTACATTGACAAGTTCGATGTTCTTGTCTTCCATGTCTTTAACGCGCGTCTGGAGCACCGACATTTCGTCGGGCGAAGACCAGTTCAGGCCCTTCTTGACCCAGTATGTAAGCTGCAGAGGGGCTCCGGATCGAAACTCGGGAGTAGCGGCCCATTCTGTGCCGCGCGGCTCGGTGATGTAAAACCACTGCTGTTGCCACTCCTTGACGGAATCATTAAAGGTGCCTGTTGGCCATGTAACGTTGGGCATCTTGCTCACCATAGCACCAACGCACTCGACGTGCTCGCCACCCACTACCTTGGGCTTCACATTAAAAATCTTCAGCCATAAGCCAAAATGTGGCGAGATGCGGAGAAAAGCCTCGCACACGACAATGAATGTCGAGATGTTGAGGAAGGAATTGGGGGACAGATCGTGAAGATCGATCCCGTAATACTACATGATGCCGCGAACAAACGGGTGGAGGGGAAACCCTAGCCTGCGGATAAAGTGAGGGAGGAATACAACCCTCTCGTGGGGTTCCGGAGTAGGGACGATCTGTCCCGCCGTCGGGAGACGGTGGCTGATTTTCTTGGCCAGGTACCCGGCCTCCCGAAGCTTTTTGATATCCTTCTCCCGGACGGTAGAGGCCATCCACTTGCCTCCTGCTCCGGATCCGGACATTTTCGGAAGGACTTTGTGGGCGGAGAAGATGAACGCTTGAGCGCTGGAGCTCGAGTGAAGGGGAATGGATCGGGAAGAAGAAAGCATGGGTGCAAAAGGGAGTCCTTATCCCTTTATAAAGGAAGCAGGGATTCTGCGCCTCCCCACTTGCCTGGTAAACCCGCTTATTCCCCAAGCGCCGTAATTGATGGCACGGTTGGGTTACCCACACCCGTATTGATGAGAATCCCGTGATAAGGGGACACGGTCTCTGCTTCGACAAGATGTGCCAAGAAAACTGCCTCGCAATATGTGCAGTAGCTGGTTGAGAAAAACTGTTCGAATAATGACCGGGTCGTGGCGTGATGTTACGCTATAAAACTTGTCAGCAGATTAGATTTGTGGAATATTATACTCTCTATGGTGGTATGTGGAATTTATTTTGCAGAGCCGGACACGATCCTCGTATTCAAAATCTTCTATGGAGTATTTGGAGGAAGAACCCGCCTTGCAACGCCGAAGACAATCTGCGCGCCGGACTCATCGGTATTGAAGCCTGGTTCAGGGGCTACTGAGGGAGTCCTGGATTAGGGGGTCCTCGGACTGCTGGACTATATACTTTGGCCGGACTGTTGGACTATGAAGATACAAGATTGAAGACTTCGTCCCGCATCCGGATGGGACTCTCCTTGGCGTGGAAGGCAAGCTTGGCAATTCGGATATGTAGATCTCCTCCCTTGTAACCGACTCTGTGTAACCCTAGCCCCCTCCAGTGTCTATATAAACCGGAGGGTTTAGTCCGTAGGACAAGAAGAACAATCATAATCATAGGCTAGCTTCTAGGGTTTAGCCTCTACGATCTCGTGGTAGATCAACTCTTGTAATGCTCATATCATTAAGATCAAGCAAGCAGGAAGTAGGGTATTACCTCCATCGAGAGGGCCTGAACCTGGGTAAACATTGTGTCCCCCGCCTCCTGTTACCATCCGCCTTAGACGCACAGTTCGGGACCCCCTACCCGAGATCCGCCGGTTTTGACACCGACAGCGAGAGAGAAAGATATTTCACAACGAGAGTGATAGCTAGAGAGACATATGAGGGAACACAAGATATCTCTAGGGAGAGAGTGTGTGTGTGAGCGACATATAAGAGAATGGTGGGGAGATATGAGACCCTGGGAGACAGAATTTGTGTTTGTGTGTGAGAAAGAGATATTTAAGAGGAAGAGTCGTAGCTTCTCATATCTAAGGAGTGAAAGACATCTCTGTGTGAGAGGGGGTGTGCAAGTGGCACACAGGGGAATCGTAGAGAGAAATGAGACCTCGGGAGACGAAGTTTGTGTTTGTGTGAGAGAAAGAGATTTCACATGGAGAATTATAGTTAGAGACACATAGCAGGGAGCGAGATATACTTAGAGAGAGATAGAGTGATGAAGGTCGAGGGAGAGAGTATCGTCAGTGTGTTGCAAAGATAAAAGATCATTGTCGACATACAGGTAGCACGAGATATACCTGAGAGACGATGAACACGTATAGGTCTAGAGAGATACTCCTATATAAGCATGAGTGATAGCTATATGAGACGAATATCTGGATTAAAGGGGATTCAAAAATTTAAACTGGAGATCAAGACATCGATAATATCATAACGCAAATTGGTGTATGAAACATGCATATTCATTTGAATTTGTGGACACGTGTAATGTTATATAGTTTATCAATATTAGTGATCCATAGATTCTTTAATTAGAGACAATGCATGATTTATATGCAATTAATGTCTAAACAGGATTACACTATATGTTGCTTGTGTGAAACACATTATACATGTTTGAGAAGTAAAAAAACCTGCATGAAACACACATTAATTGGAGATTGTTAGCGAGGAATGCATACATTGGATTTCAACATAAAGTGGTTTCAAATATTTGGAAATCCAAATTAAGATGGATACAGCCTTATGAATCTAAGATCATGCCGTTTGTAAACCATATTTATGTAGAAAGGGTGTTGTGCTTTTGAAAGTACATATAAAAAAATGATGTATATAGAATTTTATTCCAATCGCAAATGGATCCTGCCCGAACAAAAATAGAATACAAACTGGATTCGAAATGAGTTGGCACGGTAAACGTGCACTCTTGCTCTGCAAAAATTTGAATGAAGCGGGGAAAGTCGCAGTAACCGCCCGAAACCAAAATCTGTGAGATGGAAATTACTGCCTATCCCTGACACGCAAAGCCAATCGGCTCGATTTCTATAGGTTTCGATAAGGGTAGGTTTGTAATTTCACTCAAACGTGACATAACCGCCTCTCACCCGGATTCATACATGGCGGGCGCCAAAACACAGTGTCTCCTCGGCCGAAATTGACTCCCTCCCCATTTCATACACGGTGGGCGCCAAAAACAAACTCTCGTCGGCAAATATTCGGTGTATGCGAGATTACCGTCCTATCCCCAACCGACTAATATTGCTGTGATGTAGGAAATTTTAAACGGGGGCTAAGTTTGTAAATTTCCTCGCATTTGAGACAAGCGCGCCCTGAAGACATGGTTCCCCCTTCCTTTCTCCCTCCATTTCCCCATTCGTACTCCGTGGGCGCCAAAACACCCTCTCCACCCCATCCTCCTCCGTCCGCCACCCCATCCACCGCCGTCCTCCTCCACCATGCCGGAGCTGATACCCCGACGCCGTCAGCCCTTACAAGAGATCGACCTCTCTTATCCACGGCTTCAGAGTGGGATCCTTGCATCCCGTCCTCTCGCTTCATCCCCGCCGTCGTCCACCTTGCCGGTGCCGCTCCAACGACCGTCTCGTCCACCGCGCCCCGCTGCCATCGTCTACCCTCCTAGATCTTCCACGCCGCCGACAGCCACCGCTACTGCAATACCATTAAATTCTCAACAGATGCATACACGGCGCCGCACCAGAGGCGGTACTCTTTCATATCTGCTCAACTTATTTATCGCAACAAGAAAATAGATCATCACTGCTTTACTCTGATTTCTTGTCCATCACTTACTTGCTAGTTGAAAGCAAACATTGGTTGCGAAGTTGCCTTTGTCCGGTTTGATCCGCCATGGCACGCTCAACACTATACTTGCAATGCTTATGGTTTTCCCCTTTTATATTCCACACTAGTTAAATGACAGTAGACTAAATTTCAAAATTGGGTCAGTCGATTTTTGAGAGCTCGCCGGAGTTCGCCAGTGCGAAGGAAGGGGCTCGGGTGGGGACGGTGGTGGGGCCTCGCCGAACGAAGAAAACTTGACGCGGGTGGGGGTGGGTTGGGGGTGGCGGAGGAACACAGATGGTGGGGGCCGATGGTTCGGCCGGCGGCCCATGCAGTGTTCTGTATGGGAAGATTCAGAGATGATGAAGAAGAAGGGTTAGGAGATGTAGGATCTTCATCCAACCGCCTGAAATGGTCGACTGACCCAAATGACAAAAGTCACATGACTTGCATGCAGACATGCATTTATATTCAGTACCATCATCGTACCAGCTTAGCACTGCTCCTCAATCCATCAAGCTAAACAACGTGCCACTCATAATTCCAAACTTTTTGCTCAAATACGAACCTGATATGATCCTGATATTATTAAAACTGATAACATTTAATTGATCAGCTGATGTTCCTACTTTACTTTCGAAAAGCACGTGCACCACATATAGAGAGACAACAAAGAGTTGCATTCTTAATGTGCTCTGGTTCATCATGTGTGGGCACTGCGCAACGAACATTTTATTATCCAAAACCTGCTTGCTCTTCTTTAGCATGCTCCCCTTCCGTTCTTCTTTAATAAGTACTCTCTCCGTTCCTAAATACAAGTCTTTGTATAGATTCCACCATGGACTACATATGGAGCAAAATGAGTGAATCTACACTCTAAAATGTATCTGTATACATCTGTATGTGATCCATATTGGAAATCTCTACAAAGACTTATATTTTGGAATGGATGGAGTATGATAGTAGTACAGTATGTTCCTTGTAGTGAAGATGAGCAGGGAAATTTGCAGTGTAGAGGTCTATACGATCGGTTGTGATGGACACTTTGAACTCTTCGGGCCTCTTTGATTCGTAGGATTTTGTAAACATAGGAATATGATTTGTAGTGGCCTGCCCACTTGAATCCTATAAGATTAGCAAGGAAATGCGGGGAGCTGTGTCGCCTTTGAGAGTTACACTGATATTAACAGTACCACACCTTCAGTTGAAGAAAGCTGGTATCCGAAGCCTTTCTAGCAATACTAGCACATATATTCCAGCAAGTTCCACTTTGCTGATTTTACTCCTGATGCTTACGGGATTCCCGTTATATCTACACTATGATCTGTGTAGCTGCTATGTGTCAACATTAGCAGCAGTCCACTCTTGAAGCTAAACAACACACCAATCATAAGTCCAAAGATTACTTCTTCAAATACGAATTGTGATATGATACTGATATTAGTTAACAGACACACATTTAATTGGTCAGGTAATGCTCCCACTTGATTTTCCAAATGCATGTGGTCACATATAGAGAGACAGCATGGAATTGCATTTCTTTGGGCGCTGTGATTCATCATGAGTGGGCAACCAACATTGTATGCAATGAAACGGAACCTCAAGAATATGCTTCCTCTTCTGTTCTTTAACATGTTCCTCTTTTGTTATTCTGTATTTAGTACGTACAGTATGTTCCTTGTCCGGAAGGGGCGCAGGGACATCTGCAGTCAACAGCTGATAGAGCTGGCCTGTATGTGATCGATAGGCTTTCAATTAGTAGCGGCAATTCAACATCGTATTTTCCAGCCAGTTCCACTTTCCCGATTTATATATCGTGGTTATGGTGTACCACTTTTATGTACACTACGATCTGCCTAGTTGTTGTGTGCTCTTGTTATCATGGTTTGGCAATAAACTCTCTATACTATATATTATGAACCTATCATCTGCCAACTATCCTTACTTCTGGAACCTATTTCTTTGTGTACTTGTGCCAAATTATATTAATGCACGCACCATATCACAACACACATGAGCTCTCTCATCATAATCCAGTGATAGCACACAAGGGTTTACAGGAGCGCCCCTATATTAGAATATCCTCTGCATTACAGAGACAATCTCACTACATTTCAAATGAACCCTGAAAAGGTTGAAAGTTGGCATGGTATCATCATTTCATCCACATATCATGTGCAAGAAAGTTGAGATGGTTACGACAAAAACTGGATGCACTTCGTGTACAAAACGGATAATCTCTTTCGAAGTATCAAGATTTCATACGGAAACTCGTCTGTTACAAAGGGGCTTCATTTTTTAAAACTTATTTGAACTCCTGACTTTTTGTGTGTTCAAAATGCACCATTCAAAGCCACATCATCAATTTTCAACCCTTTCTGACTTCATTTGTTATTTTTCATGCATTTACTGATTATTTTGAGCTATAAGACCCTGAAATTGAAAAGCATTTCAAATGAACTCTGAAAAGGTTCAAAGTTGGCATGGTATCATCATTTCATCCACATAGCATGTGCAAGAAAGTTGAGAGGGTTACGGAAAAAACTGGATGCACTTCGTGTACAAAACGGACAATCTCTTTCGAAGTATCAGGATTTCATACGGAAACTCGTCTGTTACAACAGGCATTTCAAATGAACTACGAAAAGGTTGAAAGTTGGCATGGTATCATTATAACACTACTAAAAAAGGCTTACTAGTGGCGCACCAGTTTTGCCTACTAATGGCGCACTACTGGTGCGCCACTAGCACCATGCCACTAGAATATTTTAGTAATGGCGCACCACAGGTGCGCCATTAGTATCTGGTATACTAATGGCGCACCACGGGTGCGCCATTAGTATCCCATAGGTGCGCCATTAGTAACTGGTATACTAATGGCGCACCAGATGAAAGTGCGCCATTAGTAGCATTTAAAAAAAATTGTTTTTTTCTTAATCTCAGGTCACTATTTCACATATGAGATATCCAACACATATATATACAACAAGCATCCATATAACAATCATATCCAACACACAAGTTTCATCATATATACATACATAGCCAACACATAGTTCCATCGTTACATATTACAAAAGTTTCACATTGTTCATCCAACATCGTTATCCATCCAACACCATATTACAAAAGTTTCACATAGTTCAGTTTTCATTGTTCTTCTCCTTCTCCTTCCTCAGCCTGATGCGCCAAGAGCGGCGAGGCGGTGGAGGCAGCTGTGGGATGTAGTCTTCTACCACAATTGGCGTGGTCATGTCGCCCAGCTGTGGGATCGCCGGCGCCACCACCGGTGCATGGTCATTGTCTGGCACCACCACCATCGTGGTCATTGGTCTGAGAAAAAATGCAACAGTTAGAAAATGCAAACATCAGATTAGAAATTATGTAGAATAGATAATCAACTTTGTTGATTCCTAATAATAGACTTATTGATTGACATTTAGGATCAAAATGCAACCAATGAAAAAAGAAAACAGAGGATCAGAGACAAGCCATGTCTTGCATTGTTTCTATTTTTGTGTTTACGGAAGTACCTAATGGTATTTTTATGATGTTTTGCAGCTGTTGAAAACGTATGAAATTGCATTGTTTTGCAGCTGGTGAAAGAAGCACCTAATTGTATTAACACATGTCCAGTTCCAATAGAAATCTTGGGGTACATTCATGCTTGAGACCCATAACAGGAGCTTACTAGCATTAACACATGCATCAAGCACCAGCTGCATTGTTTTGCAGCTGGTGAAAGAAGCACCTAAACTACAATACCTTACATGTAAGCAGTGCAAAAGGAGATGAAGAAGATATCAGTTGCTAAACCCGACAACAATTGTTACACCGCTTTAATATCTCTCAACACTTTCTAGTAGCAACTAACAACCTGTATCATCACATAAGGTGTGCCCTATTGAAGTTTTGCATGATTTGGAATATATAACAGTTAATGATGTAATATGGCAATGAAGCAATTGCATTAAAAATACTAAGACATGTGGAAGAGTGGACATTGTACCTGTCAAGGGAGAGGATTGCTCTGCGACACCACCACTTCTCAAACTTGGCCTTCACAACACACTACATAGACAGTGTAAACTAAAATATGAATTCCTTTGCACTGGGATCATAAAACAAAATATTTAGAACTGAATCATATAGTAATTAATCACAATCTACAGGGCTGCTGCACTCTAATCTTTGCAAAAGAACAAAAAAATAACATTGTTTTAACCTAAACAGAAGTGCCAAATACTAAACAATGACCATTGTTGTTATACTAGTGAACTATCTGCTAGAGATTCTACACCCATACTGAAAGCAATGTACGAGGCTACGAGCTGCCACCTTTTTGGCGCACCAGGGAGCTGGAGTGGCTGGAGGTCGAGCTGGGCTGCTAGACGTCGACGGGGCGGATCTCGACTGCGAGGGAGTCAGTCCATGGTGATGGAGTCGGCGCTGGACAGGTGGGAGGGAATGGGGAATGGTGGAGAGAGGGAGGAAGGAGGAAGGAGGAGAGGTACCTGGTCGCTGGAGGGGTCGGGGTCGGGGTCGGCGAAGGGGTCGCGGTCGGGATCCGAGCTCTTCCGGGTCCTCGCTCGCCGCGGTCGAAGGAGAGCAGGGGCCGGTGGCAGAGCACGGCAGGGGCAGGCGGGATGGGCGCGTCGGGGCCGCGCTCGCCGGCGTGCAGGCGCGGCGGACGGAGGGGGCAGAGCAAGGGGGCGGCGGCGTACGGTTGGGGTCGAGGAGTGGGGGATCTGGCGAGCGAGGGAGGGAGGGAGGCGACAGTGCGAGGGGAACAAGTATAAAAATTCTAATGGCGCACCTCCCCCTGGTGCGCCATAAGTACGTCGATTCTAATGGCGCACCTCCCCTGGTGCGCCATTAGAATTTTGTTTTAGTTACTAGCCCGACTGGTCAGGTTATATCCCACCTAACCCTATCTCCATCAGAACACGCCCACTAGCCCGACTGGTCAGCACGCAGCACACACACTAGGAGGTCCTGGGTTCGATTCCCAGGCTCCCCAATTTTTTTATGCATTTAAAATGCTGTTTGATATTTATTTGTGTTTAAATATGTTCAAACTTGTTTAAATCACAACAGTAATATTTTTTTATAAAAACAGTAATAATTTTTATAAAAAATGCATTTAAAATGTCGTTTGATATTTATTTGTGTTTAAATATGTTGAAACTTGTTTAAATAATAACAGTAATATTTTTTTTATAAAAACAGTAATAATTTTTATAAAAACAGGGTGCGGGGGGTGCTCGGCGGCGGTGGAGCGGGGGAGGGTGCGGTGGGTCGTCGAGGGTTGCGGGGGGTGCTCTGTCCTTGTCGTTACCGGTGTAGGATTCCATCGTTACCCGGGAGTTCTGATAACCATCGCTCTTCATGTCCTTGTCCTCGGTGTAGAATGTGTAGCTGTTGAATGCGAGGCGGAGGTTGCGGCGCGCGCGGGCGAGGGCGAGGTTGGTGTCGGCCCTGCGGCGCTGCTCCGGCGAGA
>NC_057796.1:477211187-477238394 GCF_018294505.1 Triticum aestivum
CGGATCTGGCGAGGTGGGATAGCGATCGAGATGGAGGGGGATCGCTAGTAATGGTGCACTGTTCCCTGGTGTGCCATTAGTAGTTTTTGCAAAAAAATAAAAAATAAAAAAAATATAGTAGTGGCGCACTATGTGGCTAGTGCGCCATTACTAGTTAGAACTAGTAATGGCGCACTGTGTCCTGGTGCGCCATTAGTATGTTTGGAAAAATAAAATAAAATAAAATTTGTTACTAATGGCGCACCGTTTGTCTGGTGCGCCATTAGTGTTTTTCACACTAATGGCGCACCAGCACATGGTGCGCCATTGCTATATAGCAATGGCGCACCACATGTCTGGTGCGCCATTAGTGGCCATTCCATCTATAGCCCTTTTCCTAGTAGTGTAATAGTTGTGGAGAGAAAGTCTTCACTTTATCTTCGCTTGTGTCCTTTCCTTATTACGCCGTAACCATGGATAATCTTCATCATTTATCAGGATGCTTGGGTCAGCCTTGACTTTGAAGGGAGGAATTTCATGAAACTTTTCATAATCTTCGGACATGTCTGTCTTGCCCTCCACTCCCACGATGTCCCTTTTTCCTGAAAGAACTATGTGGCGCTTTGGCTCATCGTATGATGTATTCGCTTCCTTATCTTTTCTTTTTCTTGGTTTGGTAGACATGTCCTTCACATAGATAACCTGTGCCACATCATTGGCTAGGACGAACGGTTCGTCAGTGTACCCAAGATTGTTTAGATCCACTGTTGTCATTCCGTACTGTGGATCTACCTGTACCCCGCCTCCTGGCAGACTAACCCATTTGCACTTAAACAAAGGGACCTTAAAATCATGTCCGTAGTCAAGTTCCCATAGGTCCACTATGTAACCATAATATGTGTCCTTTCCCCTCTCGGTTGCTGCATCAAAGCGGACACCGCTGTTTTGGTTGGTGCTCTTTTGATCTTGGGCGATCGTGTAAAATTTATTCCCATTTATCTCGTATCCTTTGTAAGTCAATACAGTCGAAGATGGGCCCCTGGACAACGAGTACAACTCATCACAAATAGTGTTGTCACCTCTGAGACGTGTTTCCAACCAATTGCTGAAAGTCCTGATGTGTTCACATGTAATCCAGTCGTCGCACTGCTCCGGGTGTTTGGAGCGCAGACTGTTCTTGTGTTCATCGACATACGGGGTCACCAAGGTAGAGTTCTGTAGAACTGTGTAGTGTGCTTGAGACCAAGAATATCCGTCCCTGCATATTATTGAGTCCCCTCCAAGCGTGCCTTTTCCAGTCAGTCTCCCCTCATACCGCGATTTAGGGAGACCTACCTTCTTAAGGCCAGGAATGAAGTCAACACAAAACCCAATGACATCCTCTGTTTGATGGCCCATGGAGATGCTTCCTTCTGGCCTAGCGCGGTTACGGACATATTTCTTTAGGACTCCCATGAACCTCTCAAAGGGGTACATATTGTGTAGAAATACGGGGCCCAGAATGACAATCTCGTCAACTAGATAAACTAGGACGTGCGTCATGATATTGAAGAAGGATGGTGGGAACACTAGCTCGAAACTGACAAGACATTGCACCAGATCACTTATTAGCCTTGGTATGATTTCCGGATCGATCACCTTCTGAGAGATTGCATTGAGGAATGCACATAGCTTCACAATGGCTAATCGGGCGTTTTCCGGTAGAAGGCCCCTCAATGCAACCAGAAGCAGTTGCGTCATAATCACGTGGCAGTGATGAGACTTTAGGTTCTGGAACTTTTTCTCTGGCATATTTATTATTCCCTTTATATTTGACGAGAAGCCAGTCGGGACCTTCATACTAAGCAGGCATTCAAAGAAGATTTCCTTCTCTTCTTTGGTAAGAGCGTAGCTGGCAGGACCTTCATACTGCTTTGGAGGCATGCCGTCTTTTTCGTGCAAACGTTGCAGGTCCTCCCATGCCTCAGCTGTATCTTTTGTCTTCCCATACACGCCCAAGAAGCCTAGGAGGTTCACGCAAAGGTTCTTCGTCACATGCATCACGTCGATCGAAGAGCGGACCTCTAGGTCTTTCCAGTAGGGTAGGTCCCAAAATATAGATTTCTTCTTCCACATGGGTGCGCGTCCCTCAGCGTCATTCGGAACAGCTACTCCGCCGGGACCCTTTCCAAAGATTACGTGTAAATCATTGACCATAGCAAGTACGTGATCACCGGTACACATGGTGGGCTTCTTCCGGTGATCTGCCTCGCCTTTGAAATGCTTGCTATTCTTTCGACATTGATGGTTGGTCGGAAGAAATCGACGATGGCCCAGGTACACATTCTTCCTGCATTTATCCAGATATATACTTTTGGTGTCGGCTAAACAGTGCGTGCATGCGTGGTATCCCTTGTTTTTCTGTCCTGAAAGGTTACTGAGAGCGGGCCAATCGTTGATGGTTACAAACAACAACACGTGCAGGTTAAATTCCTCCTGTTTGTGCTCATCCCACGTATGTACACCGTTTCCATTCCACACCTGTAAAAGTTCTTCAACTAATGGACTTAGGTACACATCAATGTCGTTGCCGGGTTGCTTAGGGTCTTGGATGAGAACTGGCATCATAATGAACTTCCGCTTCATGCACATCCAAGGAGGAAGGTTATACATACATAGAGTCACGGGCCAGGTGCTGTGATTGCTGCTCTACTCCCCGAAAGGAGTAATGCCATCCGCGCTTAAAGCAAACCATACGTTCCTTCGGTCACTTGCAAACTCAGCCCAGTACTCTCTCTTGATTTTTCTCCACTGCGACCCGTCAGCGGGTGCTCTCAACTTCCCGTCTTTCTTACGGTCCTCACTATGCCATCGCATCAACTTGGCATGCTCTTTGTTTCTGAACAGTCGTTTCAACCGTGGTATTATAGGAGCATACCACATCACCTTCGTCGGAACCCTCTTCCTGCGGGGCTCGCCGTCAACATCACCAGGGTCATCTCGTCTGATCTTATACCGCAATGCACCGCATACTGGGCATGCGTTCAAATCCTCGTACGCACCACGGTAGAGGATGCAGCCATTAGGGCATGCATGTATCTTCTGCACCTCCAATCCTAGAGGGCATACGACCTTCTTTGCTGCGTACATACTGTCGGGCAATTCGTTATCCTTTGGAAGCTTCTTCTTCAATATTTTCAGTAGCTTCTCAAATCCTTTGTCAGGCACAGCATTCTCTGCCTTCCACTGCAGCAATTCCAGTATGGTACCGAGCTTTGTGTTGCCATCTTCGCAGTTGGGGTACAACCCTTTTTTGTGATCCTCTAACATGCGATCGAACTTCAGCTTCTCCTTTTGACTTTCGCATTGCGTCGTTGAATCGACAATGACCCGGCGGAGATCATCATCATCGGACACATCTTCTAGTTCCTCTTGATCTTCAGCAGCTTCCCCCATTGCAGCATCATTGGGCACATCGTCTAGTTCCTCTTGATCTTCAGCAGCTCCCCCCGTTGCAGCATCACCATATTCAGGGGGCACATAGTTGTCATCGTCCTCTTCTTCTTTGCCGTCTTCCATCATAACCCCTATTTCTTCGTGCCTCGTCCAAACATTATAGTGTGGCATGAAACCCTTGTAAAGCAGGTGGGTGTGAAGGATTTTCCGGTCAGAGTAAGACTTCGTATTCCCACATTTAGGGCATGGACAACACATAAAACCATTCTGCTTGTTTGCCTCAGCCACTTCGAGGAAATTATGCACGCCCTTAATGTACTCGGAGGTGTGTCTGTCACCGTACATCCATTGCCGGTTCATCTACATGCATTATATATAATTATGTGTGTCAAAAGTAAGAAAATCAGACAAGTATCTATCTAAAGCAAGCAAATGAGACAAGTATCTATCTAAAGTAAGAAAATCAGAAAGAAGATAAGAACAAGAGGCTCACCACGATGGTGCCGGTGACGAGATCGGCGCGGGCGATCGACGGCGGTGAAAACGGGGACGGGGCATGATGGACCGCTAAACCTAGACAAATCTAGGGAAAAATGGAGCTCCGAGGTCGAGCTTCGAGAGGAGAAAGCTTAACTAGTGTGGCTCGGGCATTTCATCGAACACCTCATGTGCATAGGAGGTGAGCTAGAGCACCCAATGCCCTCCCCCTCGCCGGCCAGCAAAAAACAGAGCACTGTGGAGTGCTCTGCTACGGCGATGGGGTATATATAGGCAACTTATTTGTCCCGGTTCGTGGCAGGAACCGGAACTAAATCCCCCCTTCTGTACCGGTTCTAGGCACGAACCGGTACCAATGGCTGTGGGCCAGGAGCGGGGCCCATTGGTCCCGGTTCGTGCCTAGAACCGGGACAAATGGATCCAAACGAACCGGGACAAATGCCCACGAGGCCCCGGCCGGCCCCCTGGGCTCACGAACCGGGACGAATGCCCCCCATGGGTCCCAGTTCGTGAAGAACCGGGACTAATGGGCTGGCGAGGCCCGAACCAAAGCCCTGTTTTCTACTAGTGATTGGCTGTACAACCAGTGACACAAAACGTAAGACCGACTCCAGCAGACTGTACCCATACTTCACTGGCCACACCACTAGCCCCACCACACAGGACCTGCACTCCAGCAAAAGGTATGCCGATTTCAGTTGCCATAGCACCAGTCGTACCACAGAAAAATCCCACTCCAGCAAAAAGTACAGCAAGTCCACCGGTCGAAGACCTATCCCAACTACAGAGACGGCCAATTTCTGCAAATTGGAACCCCATTCCAGTTATTCCCAGTTTTAAAGACAATTCTTTCAATGTTGTTAGGGACTACGTGCATATATTCCCATCATGGGAAGATTATAGTGAAGACAAACACCATTTTCACATCTTCCCGTCCCACTTACGTGTAAGTGCTATTATTCATGGTGATTATTTTCCCGTTTTCTGCTGATTGAACACATCAATGATTTACATTACGTTGTTGTAAGTAGGCGAGGCTCAATCTGGATATCCATGACGAGAAAATCTTGCTTGCGCTTTTCAAGGAAGCATTGCACCAGTATTGGTGCTACCTGAGGAAATCACTCTTTGATGGCAAGTCTATAAATGAATTTCTGGTGAAGTCTCCTGTGCTAAATTTAGAACACATTGAATGGAAAAACCTTGTTATGCACTGGTCTCGTTCCCAGGATGAGGTACTGTCTATGATATCACATGACAATTTGAACTTCTACTTTTTCGCATGTGCCTTACGGATCTTTTTTGAAGGAAATCAGCTCGAAGAAGAATTCCGGTTTGAAAAGAACGAGAGGATATCGCAAATATGCTGCCCGCTACTTTGCTCTTGTTAGTACCTGTTGTCCTGTATCACTGTACTTGCATTCATACCTAGTTCATTATGTGACAGCAGTATGCATGATAGCTTGCTTATCAATTGTTCGCTCCAAATTATCTGATTTGTATGAATTGATACATTAGTGTAGAATATATCCAATGCCAATGAATTTTTAGCTCTGCATTGTTCTTGTAAGTACATGTTGTCCTTTATCAGTGTACTTATAGTGACAGGTAGTTGTTCATGTACCATCACTCTACAGCTTATTTTCCTTTGCCCTCCATTTTCTACGCATCAGATCTATATTTACTCTTACCATAAGGTTGGATAACACCGATGGTCCTGAAGAAGTTTAGCTCAGCATTGCTCTTGGCTGTACCTTTTTCCTTTATCGCTGTACTTACATTTATAGCTGTTTGGTTATGTAGAATCACTCTTCATCTTATCTTAAACATTCTCCATTTTTTCTTATATTATCACATCTATATTTACTCTTAACAAAATGTAGAATAAAGGCAATGCTTATGAAGAAGATTCTGTGGTAAACTTCTTGAATTGCCCCCCACCAGCATGGACAAGGGCTTTATAGAGCCTGTCTTCACCAATAATGTAAGTTTGTCCTTCTCAAGCCTTCAAACTTTGTTGTGTACATTTGGTTAGGCATGACTGCAACAACTGTTTATTTTTGGTGTTTGCATCAAATTACATGTTTAAAGTTTATTATGTAGTTCATAAACAAAAGTTTGTCCTTCTCAATTTAAGTTTTCTGTTGTACAACCAAGTTCCTTCTCCATACCATGTAAATTAAACTATACAGTGCAAGTGATCTTCTTTTGCACTGCATGTATCCTTTTGTTCTTGATCCGTAATCCAGTGGTGTGGTGAACCTACCCACTACAGCACAGTGCATATTCTGCAATGTCTTAACTATGAACAATAATGTCATATCATTCTACTATTATTTAAACCGTCTCTTTATTTGCCAATCTGAAATGGGATAAATTGACAACACACTAACCATTGATACTTATGAGTTCTTGATCTGTAATCCAGTGGTGTCGTGAAGCTGCCAACTCCTTCACAATGTCATTTTCTACCATGTCTTAACCTGAACAATACCATATTGTGTTAATGCTATTTTAAACTGTGTCACTTTATTCGTCAGTAAGAAATGTGATGAATTGTCAACACTGATACTTATATGTGCAAAACCTGTCATCTGTCTGCTTGTTTATCTTTCAGAGTGAGGAGGATATAAGTGTCAAACAAGCGCAGTCTCATCAGCTTGCTCAGCTGCTTGCGCTGCAGCTCCCGAGCAGGGCTAACCTTTCTTGAACTCTATTGAAGTGCTGTCGGTTTTGTATATTATTTTGTCGGCGTGTTTATTTGCACTGGTGGCGATCTTTGATGCCCAGTGTATGTAATCTACTGTCTGCTTGTGCTTTATTACCATAGTGGCGAACTTTGATGCCCAGTGGATGTAATATGCTGTAATTTCTTTATTGTACAGTCTAAATTTTTTCTTATTCACGATGCTGCACATATTTTACTGTATATATATCCTGTCTTTGCAGTAACCGGCCAAACCGTAAAATTATGGTACATAATCAGGCCTTCATGCAAATCACTACATAATCGGTCTGTTAACAGGCCTAAATGTAAACTGGCCCACTAGTAGATTCGGGCCTCTAATAAGCCGAGTGAACCGCCGGCCCTATTTTCGCAAGAAAACTCAATGGGCTTTTAGGAGGCTGAAAAGTAGGTTGGGCCTGAAATGTGCCGAACAGCTCACGGGCCGGCAGTAGGCCAAAATAGACCTCAACTCATTATTGTGCCAATCACATCACGGGCCGTTAACAGGCCAAAATTGTCTCGGTCCTAGTTTGGCCCAATCAGATTATCGGTTGTGAGCAGGCCGGATGCAAACCGGGCCGTAGTTAGGCCCAACTATATGATGGGCTTTTAACAGGCCAAAATAAATATAGGGCCGAAATGTTAAACAGGACTTTAACAGGCCGAAACTAATATCAAGCCGAATTACTAAATGGGCCTTTAGCAAGTGGGCCCAAAAGCATAGCGTCTAGTTGACGGGCCGAATCTGATATGGGCCATAATTTAGCCCAAAGCCTCTTAAAGGGCCGGATCTGATCTGTGCCATAATTTGGCCGAGAATGTGGTAGGCTTTTAATGGGCCGGATCTCATATGGGCCTTTATTGGGCCCAGAACCTAGCAGGCTATTAATGGATCGGATCAATTATGGGCCGGCATTTGGCCCAAAACATGGCAGCCTTTTAACGGGCCGGCCCATTAGTGTCCTCAAAATCTTGTGGGCCTTTAGCTGGGCCGGCCAATTATGGTCGGCGAAATCTCATGGGCCTTTAGCTGGGCCGGCCCATTATGGTCGATGAAATCTCGTGGGCCTTTAGCTGGGCCGGCCCATTATGGCCGACGAAATCTCGTGGGCCTTTAGTTGGCCAGCCCATTTAATCTTTGTGGGCCACTTTTGGGCCGGTCCACGTGTCAACATATCATAGGTGCATCTTGCCCATTGGATGAGTGACACCTGTGCTGACGCGGAGCTGACACGTGGTTCCGTTGGCCAAAGAGAATTTTACACATGGAAAATCGTCATTGGTCGTGGCCGTTAGCGGGTTATCGGATCCAAAACCGGACCCGATAGCTTAACGGCGACCCGTTATGGTGGATGCCACGTGTTGGTCACCCTTGACGAAAGCACTTCCATGACGCGGCATTTATCGTCATGGAAGTGAACACTTCCATGATGATAATTTTGGTAATGTCATGGAACACTTCTACGACAGCACTGGTATGACTATCTTGATTCTATCATAAAATCATCATGGATGTACATGCATGACAGAAAACGTGACCTACTGTGACAAGCACGTATCATCACAGAAGTGTTTTTTTGTAGTGTGTTCAACTCCCTAAAGAGAAGTGGTCTAAATATCACCCACCTATTAAAGAAGAAATTAAAGAACCAGTACCAGTCAAGGAAGAAACTATACTTTATAATGTTGATCCAGTTGTTCCTACTGCTTACATTGAGAAACCACCCTTCCCTGTTAGAATAAAGGAACATGCTAAAGTTTCAACTGTGGTTAACAAAAGCTATATTAGAACACCTAAAGCAGATGAACAAATTAGAGTGGAACCTAATGTTGCTATGGTTAAAGATCTCTTGGAAGAAGATATAGATGGGCATGTTATTTACTTCTGTGCAGAAGCTGCTAGAATTGCTAAACCTGATAAAAGAGATAAACATAGACCTGTTGTTGGCATGCCTGTTATCTCAGTTAAAATAGGAGATCACTGTTATCATGGTTTATGTGACATGGGTGCTAGTGTGAGTGCTATTCCTTACACTTTATATCAAGAAATTAAGAAAGACATAGCACCTGCAGAGATAGAAGACATAGATGTTACTATTAAACTTGCTAATAGAGACACCATATCACCTTGTGGGATTATTAGAGATGTTGAAGTCTTGTGTGGGAAAGTAAAATACCCTACTGATTTTCTTGTTCTTGGCTCCCCACAAGCTGACTTCTGTCCCATTATCTTTGGTAGACCTTTCTTGAATGCAGTTAATGCTAAGATAGATTGTAAGAAATAAACTGTCGGTGTTAGCTTTCATGATGAGTCTCATGAGTTTAATTTTTCCAAGTTTAGTAAAACTAATCATGAAAAAGAATTTCCTAGTAAGGATGAATTAATTGGTCTTGCTTCTATTGTTGTGCCACCTACTGATCCTTTAGAACAATACCTGCTAGACCATGAAAATGATTTTCATGTGCATGAAAGAAATGAAATTGATAAGATTTTCTTTGAACAACATCCTCTACTTAAACACAATTTGCCTATTGAAACTCTAGGAGGTCCTCCTCCACCTAAAGGTGATCCTGTGTTTGAATTAAAACAATTGCCATACACTTTGAAATATGCTTATCTTGATGAAAAGAAAATATATCTTGTTATTATCAGTGCTAACCTTTCAGAGCATAAAAAAGAAAGATTATTGAAAGTTCTAAGGAAGCACCGAGCTGCTATTGGATATACTCTTGATGATTTAAAGGGCATTAGTCCCACTCTATGTCAGCCCAAAATGAACCTGATGCTAAACCAGTTGTTGATCACCAACGCCGGTTAAACCCGAAGATGAAAGAGGTGGTAAGAACGGAAATATTAAAACTTCTGGAGCAGGTATAATCTATATCCTATAGCTGATAGTAGATGGGTATAAGTCCTGTTCATTGTGTCCCTAAGAATGGAGGTATAACTGTTGTTCCTAATGATAAGAATGAACTTACTCCACAAAGAATTGTTACAGGCTATAGAATGGTAATTGATTTCAGAAAATTAAATAAAGCAACTAGAAAAGATCATTATCCTTTGCCTTTTATTGATCAAATGCTTGAAAGATTATCTAAGCACACACACTTTTGCTTCCTTGATGGATATTCTGGCTTTTACAAATACCTGTATCTCAACCTAATCAAGAAAAGACTACTTTTACTTGTCCTTTTGGAACCTATGCTTATAGATGTATGCCTTTTGGTTTATTTAATGCACATGCTACCTTTCAAAGATGTATGATGGCTATATTCTCTGACTTTTGTGAAAAGATTGTTGAGGTTTTCATGGATGACTTCTCTGTCTATGGGAAGTCTTTTGATGATTGTTTAAGCAATCTTGATCGAGTTTTGCAGAGATGTGAACAAACAAATCTTGTCTTGAATTGGGAGAAGTGCCACTTTATGGTTAATGAAGGCATTATCTTGGGTCATAAAATTTCTGAAAGAGGTATTGAGGTAGATCAACCTAAGGTTGATGCAATTGAGAAAATGCCATGTCCTAAGGACATCAAAGGTATTCGTAGTTTCCTAGGTCATGCTGGTTTCTATAGGAGATTTATCAAAGACTTTTCTAAAATTTCTAGGCGTCTTACTAGTCTCTTGCAGAAGAATATTCCTTTTGTTTTTGATGATGATTGTTTAGAAGCCTTTGAGACACTCAAGAAAGCCTTAATCTCTGCACCTATTGTTCAACCACCTGATTGGAACTTGCCTTTTGAAATTATGTGTGATGCTAGTGATTATGCTGTTGGTGTTGTTCTAGGGCAAAGAGTTGATAAGAAATTGAATGTTATTCATTATGCTAGTAAAACTCTAGACAGTGCTCAAACAAATTATGATACTACTGAAAAAGAATTTCTAGCAGTGGTGTTTGCATGTCATTAGTTTAGACCTTATATTGTTGATTCCAAAGTAACTGTTCACACAGACCATGCTGCTATTAAATATCTTATGGAAAATAAAGATGCTAAACCTAGACTTATTCGTTGGGTTCTCTTGTTACAAGAATTTGATTTACATATTATTGATAGAAAAGGAGCTGAGAACCCCGTAGCTGATAACTTGTCTAGGCTTGAAAATGTGCTTGATGACCCACTACCTATTGATGATAGTTTTCCTGATTAACAGTTAGCTGCAATAAATGTTGCTAATGGTACTCCTTGGTATGCTGACTATGCTAATTACATTGTTGCTAAATATCTACCACCTAGCTTTACTTACCAACAAAACAAAAAATTCTTCTATGATTTAAGACATTACTTTTGGGATGACCCACATCTTTATAAGGAAGGAGTAGATGGTATTATTAGGCGTTGTGTAAACAGGGACAAATCCTACGGAAATGTCACTCCGAGGCTTATGGAGGGCATCATGCTGGAGATATAACTGCTCATAAGGTTTTGCAATCTGGATTTTATTGGCCTACTCTATTCAAAGATGCTCGTAAGTATGTCTCATCTTGTGATGAATGTCAAAGAATAGGTAATATCGGTAAGTGTCAAGAAATGCCTATGAATTATTCACTTGCTGTTGAACCATTTGATGCTTGGGGATTTGATTACATGGGACCTTTTCCTTCCTCTAATGGGTATACATATATTTTGGTTGTTGTTGATTATGTTACTAAATGGGTAGAAGCTATTCCAACCAGTAGTGCTGATCACAACACCTCTAATTGGTTGCTGTTGATTATCAGTTTTGGAATATTTTAGAATTTTGGAAATAAAGAAACTTCTAGGAAGCGTCCCCTGGTGGGCACAAGACACCAGGGCGCGCCAGGAATGCCTGGCGCGCCCAGGTGGGTTGTGCCCACCTGGGACACCTTCCGGACTCCGTTTTTCTTCCATGTACTTGTCCCCCAAGATAAAAAAAATCTTTATGTACTTCCCGAACCTGTTAACCACCGTATCGCGAAGAAATCCTCTGTTCTCTTTTCTTGCTGTTTTCTGCGTAGATCTTAAAATATGTCATCTCAAGACTCTGAGGGAGAGAGCTATGTTGCTGATCTCATCGCAAATCCAATGTCCTATGGGGATGAGAAGCACCATAGCTAGACTTCTGAAGAAGATGAAGATGAATCGATTCCTCCTCGGTTCAAAAACGAAAGCATCGAGGCGTTATGCAATAAGGTAATAAAACTCGAGATAGATAATTGCAAGTTGATGATGGAGAATTTTACCCTCAGTCAGAAGTTAAAGGAAGCAAAGGGGAAATACCCTATCTTCTCACCACCACCATTACCTTCTTATTCCACGACCATCATCTTCTTCACCACCAAAAGAGAATTGAGTATCGGGTATGGGCACGCCCCTTGGCTTCCGCCAAGCTTGAGGGAGGTGCCCCGGTATTGTATCATCCCACTACCTTTTTGCTTTTACTTATTTTAGTTCAATCTTTTGCTTTAGATGAATAAAAGTTTAGTTTGATCCTTTCTTTTCGAGAGTTTGCTTACTGATCTATCCTTGTAATCGAGTGCAAGTTATATAATAAAGTTTCATTTGAGTTTTTGCTTCCTTACTTTCATGCTGCAAATAAAGAAAAGAAATAAGGAAGTAAACAAAAGAAAGGAAATAAAGCAATAAGATTATATACTAATACTATGGTAGGTGATGGCACCACATAAGGAAAAGTATAAGTAGAAAATTTTATTAGAGATTGACAAACATAGCATTAGTCAATGATGCAACTCATTAAAGAATTAATAAGGGAAGAGAAGATTCACATATAAATATACTATCCTAGAAATCTTTTGTGATTGTGATCCCTCATCAAAATATTATATGCCAAAATTGTTGACGTTGGACAAGGAAGACAACTTAATGGTTTATGTTTGTTTATATTCACATAGACGTCATATTGTCATAGATCCTTCAACATGTGGTGCTTGCCCCCTATCTTTTCTAGCCAAAAACTCCGGACTAAGTATGAGCTCTACTTGTGCATCCAAAACCCTTAAACCCAAATATTATTTTTGAGAGTCCACCATACCTACCTATGGATTAAGTAAGATCCTTCAAGTAAGTTGTCGTCGGTGCAATAAGGCAATAAAAATTGCTTCTAAAATGTGAGATCATTTAGTGTAAGAGAACATTGAGCATTGCATGAACTTGGATGGTAAAGAATAAAAGCGACGGACTGCATAATAAAGGTTGTCATCTTAAAGGCCAATGCAACGTGACATTCTTTTGCACTAAGGGATTGAGCATACAAACAAATAAGCGCATGGCAACCTCTGCTTCCCCCTGCGAAGGGCCTATCTTTTACTTTTATGCAAGAGTCAAAGTTTTTCTCTCTATTCCTTTTTATTTTTCTAAGCATCATCTGGTGAGCAAAGTGAAGGAAATATGCCCTAGAGGCAATAATAAAGCTGTTATTTATATTTCCTTATATCATGATAAATGTTTATTATTCATGCTAGAATTGTATTAACCGGAAACTTAGTACATGTGTGAATACATAGACAAACAGAGTGTCACTAGTATGCCTCTTGACTAGCTCGTTGAATCAAAGATGGTTAAGTTTCCTAGCCATAGACATGAGTTGTCATTTGATTAACGGGATCACATCATTAGAGAATGATATGATTGACTTGACCCATTCCGTTAGCTTAGCATTCAATTGTTTAGTATATTGCTATTGCTTTCTTCATGACTTATACATGTTCCTATGTCTATGAGATTATGCAACTACCGAATACCGGAGGAACACTTTCTGTGCTACCAAACGTCACAACGTAACTGGGTGATTATAAAGGTGCTCTACAGATGTCTTCGATGGTACATGTTGAGTTGGCATAGATCAAGATTAGGATTTGTCACTCCGATTGTCGGGGAGGTATCTCTGGGCCCTCTCGGTAATGCACATCACTATAAGCCTTGCAAGCAATGCAACTAATGAGTTAGTTGCGGGATGATGTATTATAGAACGAGTAAAGAGACTTGCCAGTAACGAGATTAAACTAGGTATTGAGATACCGACGATCAAATCTCGGGCAAGTAACATACAGATGACAAAGGGAACAACGTATGTTGTTATGCGGTTTGACCGATAAAGATCTTCGTAGAATATGTAGGAACCAATATGAGCATCAAGGTTCTGCTATTGGTTATTGACCACAGATGAGTCTCGGTCATGTCTACATAGTTCTCGAACCCGTAGGGTCTCCACGCTTAACATTCGGTGACGATCGGTATTATGAGTTTATGTGATTTGATGTACCGAAGGTAGTTCGGAGTCTCGGATATGATCACGGGCATGACGTGGAGTCTTGAAATGGTCGAGACATAAAGATCGATATATTGGAAGCCTATATTTGGTCATCGGAAATGTTCCGGATGATATCGTGCGAATACCGGAGTACCGGGGGGGTTTATCGGAACCCCCCGGGGAGTATAATGGGCCTTATGGGCCTTAGTGGAGAGGAGGAGGGGCGGCCAGGCCAGGCAGGCCGCGCGCCCCCTCCCCCCTAGTCCGAAATGGACAAGGAAGGGGGGGCGGCGGCGCCGCCCTTTTTCCTTCCCCCTCTCTCCTCCTTCCTTCCCTCCTACTCCTCCTCTTGGAAGGGGGGGGGAATCCTACTCCCGGTGGGAGTAGGACTCCCCTATGGCCCGCCCTAGAGAGGGCCGACCCTCCCCCTCCTCCACTCCTTTATATACGGGGGAGGGGGGCACCCCATAGACACACAAGTTGATCATTGATCTTTTAGCCGTGTGAGGTGCCCCCCTCCACCATAATCCACCTCGGTCATATCGTAGCGGCGCTTAGGCGAAGCCCTGCATCGGTAGCATCATCATCACCGTCATCACGCCGTCGTGCTGACGGAACTCTCCCGCGAAGCTCTGCTGGATCGTGAGTTCACGGGACGTCACCGAGCTGAACGTGTGCTGAACTCGGAGGTGTCATGCGTTCGGTACTTGGACCGGTCAGATCATGAAGACGTACGACTACATCAACCGCGTTGTCATAACGCTTCCGCTTTTGGTCTACGAGGGTACGTGGACAACACTCTCCCCTCTCGTTGCTATGCATCACCATGATCTTGCGTGTGTGTAAGAATTTTTTTGAAATTACTACGTTCCCCAACAGTGGCATCCGAGCTAGGTTTATGCGTAGATGTTATATGCACGAGTAGAACACAAGTGAGTTGTGGGCGATACAAGTCATACTGCTTACCGGCATGTCATACTTTGGTTCGGCGGTATTGTTGGATGAAGCGGCCCGAACCGACATTGCGCGTACGCTTACGCGAGACTGGTTCTACTGACATGCTTTGCACACATGTGGCTGGCGGGTGTCAGTTTCTCAAACTTTAGTTGAACCGAGTGTGACTAGGCCCGGTCCTTGTTGAAGGCTAAAACAGCACTAACTTGACGAACTATCGTTGTGGTTTTGATGCGTAGGTAAGAACGGTTCTTGCTCAGCCCGTAGCAGCCACGTAAAACTTGCAACAACAAAGTAGAGGACGTCTAACTTGTTTTTGCAGGGCATGTTGTGATGTGATATGGTCAAGGCATAATGCTATATTTTATTGTATGAGATGATCATGTTTTGTAACAGAGTTATCGGCAACTGGCAGGAGCCATATGGTTGTCCCTTTATTGTATGAAATGCAAACGCCTTGTAATTGCTTTACATTATCACTAAGTGGTAGCGATAGTCGTAGAAGCAATAGTTGGCGAGACGACAACGATGCTACGATGGAGATCAAGGTGTCGCGCCGGTGACGATGGTGATCATGACGGTGCTTTGGAGATGGAGATCAAAAGGCACAAGATGATGATGGCCATATCATATCACTTATATTGATTGCATGTGATGTTTATCCTTTATGCATCTTATTCTGCTTTGATTAACGGTAGCATTATAAGATGATCTCTCACTAAAATTTCAAGGTACAAGTGTTCTCCCTGAGGCCGTTGCCAAGGTTCGTCGTGCCGAGACACCACATGATGATCGGGTGTGATAAGCTCAACGTTCTTATACAACGGGTGCAAGCCAGTTTTGCACATGCAGAATACTCGGGTTAAACTTGACGAGCCTAGCATATGCAGATATGGCCTTGGAACACTGACACCGAAAGGTCGAACGTGAATCATATAGTAGATATGATCAACATAGTGATGTTCACCATTGAAAACTACTCCATTTCACGTGATGATCGGTTATGGTTTAGTTGATTAGGATCACGTGATCACTTAGATGATTAGAGGGATGTCTATCTAAGTGGGAATTCTTAAGTAATTTGATTAATTGAACTTTAATTTATCATGAACCTAGTCCTGGTAGTATTAGCATATCTATGTTGTAGATCAATAGCTCGTGTTTAGCTCCCCTGTTTCATTTTTTGATATGTTCCTAGAGAAAACTAAGTTGAAAGATGGTAGTAGCAATGATGCGGATGGGATCCGTGATCTGAGGATTATCCTCATTGCTGCACACAAGAATTATATCCTTGATGCACCGCTAGGTGACAGACCGATTGCAGGAGCAGATGCAGACGTTATGAACGTTTGGCAAGCTCGATATGATGACTACTTGATAGTTTAGTGAACCATGCTTTACGGCTTAGAATCGGGGCTTCAAAGACATTTTGAATGCCATGGATCATATGAGATGTTCCAAGAGTTGAAATTAGTATTTCAAACTCATGCCCATGTCGAAAGGTATGAGACCTTTGACAAGTACTTTGCCTACAAGATGGAGGAGAATTGCTCAGCTAGTGAGCATGTGCTCAGAATGTCTGAGTACTACAATCACTTGAATCAAGTGGGAGTTAATCTTCCAGATAAGATAGTGATTGACAGAGTTCTCTAGTCACTATCACCAAGTTACTAGAACTTCGTGATGAACTATAATATGCAAGGGATAACAGAAACGATTCCCAAAGCTCTTCATGATGCTGAAATCAACGAAGGTAGAAATCAAGAAAAGCATCAAGTGTTGATGGTTGACAAGACCACTTGTTTCAAGAAAAGGGCAAAGGGAAGAAGGGGAACTTCAAGAAGAACGTCAAGCAAGTTGCTGCTCAAGTGAAGAAACCCAAGTCTGGACCTAAGCCTGAGACTGAGTGCTTCTACTTCAAAGGGACTGGTCACTGGAAGCGGAACTGCCCCAAGTATTCGGCAGATAAGAAGGATGGCAAAGTGAACAAAGGTATATTTGATATACATGTTATTGATGTGTACTTTACTAGTGTTTATAGCAACCCCTCAGTATTTGATACTAGTTCAGTTGCTAAGATTAGTAACTCGAAACGGGAGTTGCAGAATGAACAGAGACTAGTTAAGGGTGAAGTGACGATGTGTGTTGGAAGTAGTTCCAAGATTGATATAATCATCATCGCACACTCCCTATACTTTCAGGATTAGTGTTGAACCTAAATCAGTGTTATTTGGTGTTTGTGTTGAGCATGAATATGATTTGATCATGTTTATTGCAATACGGTTATTCATTTAAGTTAGAGAATAATTGTTGTTCTGTTTACATGAATAAAACCTTCTATGGTCATACATCCAATGAAAGTGGTTTGTTGGATCTCAACCGTAGTGATACACATATTCATAATATTGAAGCCAAAAGATGCAAAGTTAATAATGATAGTGCAACTTATTTGTGGCGCTGCCGTTTAGGTCATATTGGTGTAAAATGCATGAAGAAACTCCATACTGGTGGACTTCTGGAATCACTTGATTATGAATCACTTGGTACTTGCGAACCATGCCTCATGGGCAAGATGACTAAAACGCCGTTCTCCGGAACAATGGAGCGAGCAACAGATTTGTTGGAAATCATACATACTGATGTATGTGGTCCAATGAATATTGAGGCTCGCGGCGGGTATCGTTATTTTCTCACCTTCACACATGATTTGAGCAGATATGGGTATATCTACTTAATGAAACATAAGTCTGAAACATTTGGAAAGTTCAAAGAATTTCAGAGTGAAGTGGAAAATCATCGTAACAAGAAAATAAAGTTTCTACGATCTGATCGTGGAGGAGAATATTTGAGTTCCGAGTTTGGTCTACATTTGAAACAATGCGGAATAGTTTCGCAACTCACGCCACCCGGAACACCGCAGCGTAATGGTGAGTCCGAACGTCGTAATCGTACTTTACTAGATATGGTGCGATCTATGATGTCTCTTACTGATTTACCGCTATCGTTTTGGGGTTATGCTTTAGAGACAGCTGCATTCACGTTAAATAGGGCACCATCTAAATCCGTTGAGATGGCACTATGATTTGGCAAGAAACCAAAGTTGTCGTTCCTTAAAGTTTGGGGTTGCGATGCTTATGTGAAAAAGCTTCAACCTGATAAGCTCGAACCCAAATCGGAGAAATGTGTCTTCATAGGATACCCAAAGGAGACAGTTGGGTAGACCTTCTATCACAGATCCGAAGGCAAGACATTCGTTGCTAAGAATGGATCCTTTCTAGAGAAGGAGTTTCTCTCGAAAGAAGTGAGTGGGAGGAAAGTAGAACTTGATGAGGTAACTGTACCTTCTCCCTTATTGGAAAGTAGTTCATCACAGAAATATGTTCCTGTGACTCCTACACCAATTAGTGAGGAAGCTAATGATGATGATCATATAACTTCAGATCAAGTTACTACCGAACATCATAGGACAACCAGAGTGAGACCCGCACTAGAGTGGTACGGTAATCCTGTTCTGGAGGTCATGTTACTTGACCATGACGAACCTACGAACTATGAGGAAGAGATGATGAGCCCAGATTCCGCGAAATGGCTTGAGGCCATGAAATCTGAGATGGGATCCATGTATGAGAACAAACTGTGGACTTTGGTTGACTTGCCCGATGATCGGCAAGCCATACAAAATAAATAGATCTTCAAGAGGAAGACGGACGCTAATAGTAGTGTTACTATCTACAAAGCTAGACTTGACGAAAAAGGATTTTGACAAAGTTCAAGGTGTTGACTACGATGAGATTTTCTCACTCGTAGCGATGCTTAAAGTCTGTCCGAATCATGTTAGCAAATTGCCACATTTTATGAAATCTGGCAAATGGATGTCAAAACTACATTCCTTAATGGATTTCTTAAAGAAGAGTTGTATATGATGCAACCAGAAGGTTTTGTCGATCCTAAAGGTGCTAACAAAATGTGCAAGCTCCGGCGATCCATCTATGGACTGTTGCAAGCATCTCGGAGTTGGAATATACGCTTTGATGAGTTGATCAAAGCAGATAGTTTTATACAGACTTGCGGTGAAGCCTGTATTTACAAGAAAGTGAGTGGGAGTACTACAACATTTCTAATAAATATATGTGAATGACATATTGTTGATCAGAAATAATGTAGAATTTTCTGGAAAGCATAAAGGAGTTTTTGACAGGAGTTTTTCAAAGAAAGACCTCGGTGAAGCTGCTTACATATTGAGCATCAAGATCTATAGAGATAGATCAAGACGCTTGATAAGTTTTTTCAATGAGTACATACATTAACAAGATTTTGAAGTAGTTCAAAATGGAACAGTCAAAGAAAGAGTTCTTGCCTGTGTTACAAGGTGTGAAATTGAGTAAGACTCAAAACCCGACTACGGCAGAAGATAGAGAGAGAGAATCAAAGTCATTCCCTATGCCTCAGCCATAGGTTCTATAAAGTATGCCATGCTGTGTACCAGATCTATTGTATACCCTACACTGAGTTTGGCAAGGGAGTACAATAGTGATCGAGGAGTAGATCACTGGACAGCGGTCAAAATTATCCTTAGTGGAATAAGGATATGTTTCTTGATTATGGAGGTGACAAAAGGTTCGTTGTAAAGGGTTACGTTGATGCAAGTTTTGACACTGATCTAGATGACTCTAAGTCTCAATTTAGATACATATTGAAAGTGGGAGCAATAGCTAAAGTAGCTCCGTGCAGAGCATTGTAGACATAGAAATTTGCAAAATACATATGGATCTGAATTTGGCAGACCCGTTGACTAAACTTCTCTCACAAGCAAACATGATCACACCTTAGTACTCTTTGGGTGTTTATCACATGGCCATGTGAACTAGATTACTAACTCTAGTAAACCCTTTGAGTGTTGGCCACATGGCGATGTGAACTATGGATATTAATCACATAGTGATGTGAACTATTGGTGTTAAATCAGATGGCGATGTGAACTAGATTATTGACTCTAGTGCAAGTGGGAGAATGAAGGAAATATGCCCTAGAGGAAACAAAAAAGTTGTTATTTATATTTCCTTATATCATGATTAATGTTTATTATTCATGCTAGAATTGTATTAACTGGAAAATTAGTACATGTGTGAATACATAGACAAACAGAGTGTCACTAGTATGCCAACTACTTGACTAGCTCGTTGAATCAAAGATGGTTAAGTTTCCTAGCCATAGACATGAGTTGTCATTTGATTAACGGGATCACATCATTAGAGAATGATGTGATTGACTTCACCCATTCCGTTAGCTTAGCATTTGATCGTTTAGTATATTGCTATTGCTTTCTTCATGACTTATACATGTTCCTATGACTATGAGATTATGCAACTACCGAATACCAGAGGAACACTTTGTGTGCTACCAAACGTCACAACATAACTGGGTGATTATAAAGGTGCTCTACAGGTCTCTCCGATGGTACTTGTTGAGTTGGCATAGATCAAGATTAGGATGTGTCTCTCCGATTGTAGGAGAGGTATCTCAGGGCCCTCTCGGTAATGCACATCACTGTAAGCCTTGCAAGAAATGCAACTAATGAGTTAGTTGCGGGATGATGTATTATAGAACGAGTAAAGAGACTTGCCGGTAACGAGATTAAACTAGGTATTGAGATACCGACGATCGAATCTCGGGCAAGTAACATACCGATGACAAAGGGAACAATGTATGTTGTTATGCGGTTTGGCCGATAAAGATCTTCATAGAATATCTAGGAACCAATATGAGCATCCAGGTTCCGCTATTGGTTATTGACCGGAGATGAGTCTCGGTCATGTCTACATAGTTCTCGAACCCGTAGGGTCCGCACGCTTAACGTTCGGTGACGATTGATATTATGAGTTTATGTGATTTGATGTACCAAAGGTAGTTCGGAGTCCCGGATATGATCACTGGCATGACGAGGAGTCTCGAAATGGTCGAGACATAAAGATCGATATATTGGAAGCCTATATTTGGTCAGCGGAAAGGTTCTGGATTATATTGGGCGAATACCGGAGTACCAGGGGGTTACCGGAACCCCTCAGGGAGTATAATGGGCCTTATGGGCCTTAGTGGAGAAGAGGAGGGGCGACCAGGGCAGGCCGCGCGCCCCCTCCCCCTAGTCCGAATCGGACAAGGAAGGGGGGCGGCGCCCCTTTTCCCTTCCCCCTCTCTCCTCCTTCCTTCCCTCCTACTCCTCCTCTTGGAAGGGGGAATCCTACTCCCGGTGGGAGTAGGACTCCCCTATGGCGCGCCCTAGAGAGGGCCGACCCTCCCCCTCCTCCACTCCTTTATATACGGGGGAGGGGGCACCCCATACACACAAGTTGATCATTGATCTTTTAGCCGTGTGCAGTGCCCCCCTCCACCATAATCCACCTAGGTCATATCGTAGCGGTGCTTAGGCAAAGCCCTGCGTCGGTAGCATCATTATCACCGTCATCACGCCGTCGTGCTGACGGAACTCTCCCGCGAAGCTCTGCTGGATCATGAGTTCGTGGGACGTCACCGAGCTGAACGTGTGCTGAACTCAGAGGTGCCGTGCGTTCGGTACTTGGATCGGTCGGATCATGAAGAAGTACGACTACATCAACCGTGTTGTCATAATGCTTCTGCTTTCGGTCTACGAGGGTACGTGGACAACACTCTCCCCTCTCGTTGCTATGCATCACCATGATCTTGCGTGGGCGTAGGATTTTTTTTGAAATTACTACGTTCCCCAACAGAAAGATCTAGGCACATATGTCCAATTGAATATAGATAGCATGAGTTATTATTGTTGACATCACCCTTGAGGTGAATATGTTGGGAGGCGAAACTATAAGCCCCTATCTTTCTATGTGTCTGGTTGAAATGTTTTGCCCATGTGTACGCGGTGAGTGTTAGCAATCATAGAAGACTATATGATGGTTGAGTATGTGGACTTGCCTAAAGGCCCTGACACGTGACCCTTCCTGAAAAGATGATGAATTGTAGTTGCAAAGTTGACTAAGAACATAGTTTGTTGGTTTCTAATAAAGTTTTTGCTTTATACTTTGATTGTGTGATGAACGGTTACTTATTCATGAGAAGTATATGATGAGAGTTCTATGATAAAAGTCCTATGTTCAATTTTGTTGTTGTTATAATAAACAACATGATGCTTCTATGTCCGTATTTTGTTTTTATCGACACCTCTCTCTCAAAGCATGTGGACATGTTTTTCGATTTAGGTTTTCGCTTGAATACAAGCGAGGTCTATGCTTGGGGAGTTGATACGTCCATTTTGCATCATGTTTTCCTACTGTTATTTATAATTTTTTTATCCATAATAATGCTTTTTGGAGTAATTCTAATGCCTTTTCTCTCATAATTTTCAAGGTACACACCAAGAGGGAGAATTCCGGCAGCATGAAATCTGGACCTGAATAAGCTACGTCAGGCCACCTATTCTACACAACTCCAAATGAGGTGAAACTTCGTGGAGATTTTTTATGGATTATTTAAGAAATATTGGAGCCAATAACCACTAGAGGGGGCCACCAGGTGGGCACAACCCACCTGGGCGCGCCAGGCCCCCCAGGCGCGCCCTGGTGGGTTGTGGCCTCCTTGGCCCACCTCCGGTGCCCATCTTCTGGTATATAAGTCATTTTGACCTAGAAAAAATAAAGGGAGGACTTTTGGGATGAAGCGCCGCCGCCTCGAGGCGGAACTTGGGCAGGAGCACTTTTGCCCTCCGGAGGAGCGATTCCGCTGGGGGAACTTCCCTCTCGGAAGGGGAAATCATTGTCATCATCATCACCAACAACTCTCCCATCTTGGGGAGGGAAATCTTCATCAGTATCTTCAACAGCACCAACTCCTCTCAAACCCTGGTTCATCTCTTGTGTTCAATCTTGTTACTGGAACTATAGATTGGTGCTTGTGGATGAGTGGTAGTGTTGATTACATCTTGTAGTTGATCACTAGATGGTTTATTTGCTGGAAGATTATATGTTCAGATCTATTATGCTATTTAATTCCCCTCTGATCATGAGCATGTTTATCACTTGTGAGTAGTTACCTTTGTTCTTGAGGTCATGGGAGAAATCATGTTGCAAGTAATCATGTGAACGTGATATGTGTTTGATATTTTGATAGTATGTATGTTGTTATTCCCTTAGTGGTGTCATGTGAACGTCGACTACATGACACTTCACCATATTTGGGCCTAAGGGAATGCATTGTGTAGTAGCAATTAGATGGTGGGTTGCAAGAGTGACAGAAGCTTAAACCCCAGTTTATGCGCTATTCCGTAAGGGACCGATTGGATCCCAAAGTTTAATGCTATGGTTAGAATTTATTCTTAATACTTTTCTCGTAGTTGCGGATGCTTGCGGGAGGGTTAATCATAAGTAGGAGCTTTGTTCAAGTAAGAACAGAACCTAAGCACCGGTCCACCCACATATCAAATTATTAAAGTAGTGAACACAAATCGAACCAACATGATGAAAGTGACTAGATGGAATTCCCGTGTACCCTCAAGAACGCTTTGCTTATCATAACAGACCGTTTTGGCCTGTCCTTTGCCTCAAAAGGATTGGGCTACCTTGCTGCACTTTTTTTACCGTTACCTTTACTTGCTCGTTACAAATTACCTTGCTATCAAACTACTCGCTACTTACAATTTCAGCACTTGCAGACATCACCTTACTAAAAACTACTTGGCATTTCCTTCTGCTCCTTGTTGGTTCGACAATCTTACTTATCAAAAAGAGCTACAATTGACCCCCTATATTTGTGGGTCATCAGTGCTCAGGGAGGAGCGGCCCACCCCCAGCAAAAGCAGTACCAGCCGGCCCCGTGGTATGCCGGCCCGAACCCTTGGACTGGCATTGTGCACGCCTACTCCATGCCGGATCCCCGCGCTCCTGCCCCGGGTATCCTTGGCGCGCGGCCTCCCTCCCGTCAGGCGTTCTATGCCGCACCGTAGCCCTATGTGGCGCCCTACGGGCCCCTCTCCTATGGTAAACTGCCGCAACCAGGTGGGCTACCGCTGCTGCCCCTGATGGTCCCGCCCCAGCAGCCCGCGCTCCCACCGGCGTCGGGGAACCCGGCCCTTTTGGCGGCCCTGCACTCTGCCCCCTCACCGTCCACCTACACCGGCGGCGGCGACCGGTATATGGACACTGGAGCTACCGCGCATATGGCCGCTCATCCCGGTAACCTCCACACCTCCTATCTCGTCCACACTTCCGCTCGCATCACCGTCAGTGACGTTTCCTCCCTTCCCATTACTCACATAGGACATGCCTCTTTTCCATCTACTTCTACTCCATTGTCATTATCTAACATCTTAGTTTCTCCTAATCTTATTAAAAATCTTGTCTCTATTCGTTCTTTTAGACGTGAAAATCATGTTACCATTGAGTTTTTCGAATGTGGTTTTTCTATTAAGGACGCTCGTACCTGGATGGTAGTCCACCGATGTCACAGCCCCGATGAGCTCTACCCGGTCCACTCCACCGCCTCCACCACCTCCGCTGCCCCTGTTGCTCTCGCCACCGGTGTGGATCTTTGGCACGCTCGCTTGGGTCATCCCAACCCCGCCACCCTTTGTCATATACTTTAGAGTTTTTCTTTCGCGTGTAATAAGATCGAGGATCAGTCGTGTCATGCATGTCGCCTCGGCAAACATGCTCGTCTTCCATTTAGGGTGTCTTCTCATGTTGCATCGTACCCGTTTGAGTTAATTCATAGTGATGTTTGGACCTCTCCAATTGCAAGTAATACGGGCTATCTTTATTATCTTGTTATACTTGATGATTTTCCCGTTCTGTCGTAAGTCGGATGTCATCTCCACTCTCGCCGCTTTCTATTCCTATGTTTTCATGCAGTTTGGTCGTCCCATTGTTGCGTTTCAGACAGATAACGGGAAGGAGTTCGACAAGTTAGTTGTTCGCACACTCCTCACCACACATGGCATGACTTTTTGTCTCACATGCCCGTACACTTCGCAACAGAACAGTCACGCTGACCGTCTCCCTCGCACTCTTAATGACTGCGTTCGGACCCTTCTCTTTCATGCCAATGTGCCTCCACGCTTTTGGCCTAACGCTCTCGCCACCGCATCACTCATTAACATCCACCCCTGTCGTACTCGCGGGAACTTTACACCTCATCATCTCCCCTTCGGTGCACCACCCTCTTATAATGAGCTTCGCATTTTCGGCTGTCTTTGCTACCCTAGCATCGCCGCCACTGCGCCCCATAAGCTTGCACCCCGCTCCATCATTTGCATCTTTCTCGGCTACCCACCTAACACAAAAGGCTACCGCTGCTACGATCCTGTCTCCCATCGTGTATTCACCTCCCGATACGTTTACTTTGATGAGAAGGTGCTTCCGTTTCAGCAGCAGGTACCTCTCGTCGCCTCGTCGCCGCCGATCACCGGTGGCCCTTCGGCGACCCCGTTAGGTGGATGGCCCCGCTCGGCTCTCGGACCGCCTCTAGGCTTTGGCGGTCCTCGCATCGTGGGACGAGCTACATCTCGCGCCCCCACGCCGCCGTCGCCGTCACGACCGGCTTCACCGTCGGCGCTCTCTCCGGCCGCCTCGGGCACCTCGGCCGCCCCCGCCGCCTCGGGCGCCTTGACTGCCTCCGCCGCCTCAGGCGCATCGGGCGTCGCGCCGTCCTCGGTGCCTCGGGTGCCTCGGCCGCCGCACCCTCGCTGGCTATCTCGCCGGCCGCCTCCTCGGGCCTGGTCCCGGAGTTGCCGTCTCGCCCCCTTACTCGGGCTCGAGATGGCATTCACCGCCCAAGTCTGCGGTACTCCAGCGATGAGTATCTCCTCGCCGCCTCCACCACCGAGCCGTCAATGATTCCTGTGTCCGCTAGAGCAGCCCCTCGTGATCCTCACTGGCTTGCTGCGATGAAAGAAGAGTTCAACGCTCTTCAGCGGAACCGTACCTGGACACTGGTTCCCCGGCCTTCTCGCGCCAATGTCATCAGCGGCAAGTGGGTCTTTCGTCATAAGACCCGCCCAGATGGTACACTTGAGCGGTACAAGGCTCGTTGGGTGGTCCGTGGTTTTCGGCAGCGTGCTAGAATCGACTTCACTGAGACGTTTGCACCGGTTGTCAAACCGGGCACGATCTGCACCATTCTCCAGCTGGCGGTCTCCCGAGGCTGGCTGGTTCATCAGATGGATGTCTCCAACGCCTTTCTTCATGGCCATCTTGAGGAGCAGGTTTACTGTGAGCAGCCCACTGGTTTCGTCGATGCATCACTTCCTGGGCATGTGTGTTTACTGTCCCGGTCTCTCTAAGGGCTCAAGTAAGCACCTCGCGCCTAGTACCAGCGTATCGTCGGGTTCCTTCATACACTGGGCTTCAGCATTACTCGCTCGGATGCCTCGTTGTTTGTCTATAACCGCGTGACACGACTGCATATTTGCTCCTCTACGTCGACGACATCATCCTGACGGCCTCCTCCGCAACCCTTCTTCAGCAGATTACTCTCCGGCTGCGTGCTGAGTTTGCCATCAAGGACTTGGGCACTCTACATTATTTCCTTGGCATCGAGGTTGTTCGGCGACCCGACGGCTTCTTCCTTCGTCAACAAAAGTATGCGCATGAGCTACTTGAGCGTGTCGGCATGCTCAATTGTCACCCTGTCACTACTCCTTTTGACACGAAGTCCAAGGTTTCTGCTCTCGAGGGCACGCCCGCGTCGGATGCTCCATTCTACCGGTCCATTGTTGGTGCTCTTCAGTATCTGACTCTCACCAGGCCAGATCTACAGTATGCTGTTCAGCAGGTGTGTCTTCATATGCACGCCCCTCGTGACTCCCATTGGACCCTCGTGAAACGGAATCTCTGCTACATGCGTGGCACGGTGGCTCTTGGGCTCCCTCTCATAGCGTCCACTTCTCTGGAGATGGTGCCTATTCTGACGTGGACTCGGCTGGCTGCCGTGACACCCGTCGCTCCACCTCTGACTACTGTGTCTACCTCGGTCCTTCACTCATCTTGTGGTCGTCCAAATGACAACCACCGTTTCGCTATCAAGCGCAGAGGCCGAGTACCGAGCAGTGGCTAACGCCGTCACCGAGTGCACCTGGCTACGACAGCTACTTCAGGAGTTGCATCATAATGTCTCCCAGGCTACGATTGTCTACTGTGACAACGTCTCTGTGGTGTACCTTTCCGCCAACCCCGTTCATCATCGCCGGACTAAGCACATTGAGCTGGACATTCACTTTGTGCGTGAGCAGGTGGCCCTTGGACGCATTCGGGTCCTCCATGTTCCGACCGCACAACAGTCCGCCAATGTGATGACTAAGGGACTGCCGACTTCCACCTTAGAGGAGTTTCGTTCCAGTCTCTGCGTCTCCGGCGCCGCTT
>NC_057796.1:477238698-477263956 GCF_018294505.1 Triticum aestivum
ATATTGTGTACGTGTATATTGTGTCTTGGGCCCACCTTGGCCCCCCTCTGTACATCATATATACGTGTCTGGTGCACCGATCAATGCAATTGTGTTGTACAGCCTATTCTAGTCTTCTACAATTTCTTCTTAGCATAGTTAGAGCTTTCAGCTATTTAACCTCTCTCTCTCTCCCTCCAAAATGCAGGAACTGGACTAAAGATCCAAGAAGCTTGATGAGCTAGCTGCTCAAAGTAACTCTGAAAGAAAAAGGTGTGTGATCTTGAACAAGAGTAGGTATCTTGCCCCTTGGTACTATGCATATAGCTTACTTTATGCTGGTGTGGTGTCAACACAAAACACAAATTAAAACAAAACATCTTAAGATGGTAGCATTAGAGCAACAGAGTGCCGAGGAAACCGCACTACAGCTTGTGGAAAAACATAAGGTTTGTCTCTTGATTGCTGTTTAATTTGAGTTTTGTATTTGAGGAAGCTAATTTATGTGTCTTATGTGTGTAAAATGTAGAGGAAGAAACAATCCGCTCTAGATAAGATTCTCAAGCTAGAACAACAATTGAATGTCAAAAGCAGAAGCCTGAGTTCAAAAAATAGTTGTAGTGCAAACTGGAAGTAATGAAGCATATGCCAGGTCAAAGAAGATAGATCAACTTCGTGAGGAGCTGCAAGAAATGGAGTCACACAACTAGAGTGTTGTCAAGAATCAAAAGAGAAACGATGAGCTGCAAGATGCTCGTAAGGAGCTGATATATGTAAGTAACCTCATTGATGACCGTTTCTCCTGTGTTATTTATGTGTCATCTGTGAGTAATGACATGTATGCTCGTATTGATGTGGAAGAAAGTAGGTACCTTCCACTTTTGCGGCCCATGGTAACCTAGTCGCTAAGACCAACTCTATTTTCTTATTTAACCAGAATTTACCTGCCACAGTTGTGTCCCATGGTAATCTAGTCGCTAAGACGATCTCTATTTTGTTATTTAACTAGCATGTTATTTCATCCCTGGGAGCTGCACAGAATGGGATTGGTTGGATGTGAGGTATTGGGCGCTTGTTTTACTGGGTGTCATGTGATACAACTTGTGCTACTTTCAGTTGGGAGCTTAGAATGTTATCTCCAGCATTCAGCGAGAGAGCACTGCCTAGTCATTAATCCTGTATTTTGTCTTTTCCCAAATTTAATTGGTGTGTATACATGGTATTTAATAGTGAACATTTGCTAACTACGAAAACATGTGCTTAGATACCTGAATTGGGGTAGTAGCATAATACTCCATACTAACACCATATATGCACATACTGAAAAGGAAGACTTTCATGTATATTGTTTGTCAGCTGGGATTTATATGGTCTGAAATGACGATTGGCACATGTGGAATTAAGTATTATTTGGTGCTATGTGTGCCACTTTATCTTCTAAACTACATTGTCATTTCGGCCTATACGATTGAGCTATCAATACCAAAGTTGTCACATAGCTTTACCATGATAGTCTCATTGTTCTATAGATGTGTCATGATTTGGATACAGTGTTAGTGCCATTTAAGTTTATACTTACAATCATTATGTGATGGTGCTTGTTACTGCTACTTCTCAGGATTAATCCTTTTTAAAAAAAATCTCAGGATTAATCTTACTTTTTATTTGTTGCACTGAATGCTTTGCAAGGCTTGCTCAAACTTGCAACTGGCCGAACAACAATTATAGACATCAAAGGAATGGGTGTGCTTGACGCAAAAGCATTCACAAATTCTTGCAAAGGGAAATTCTGACAAGAAGATACAAAACTTACTGCTAGTCTGCCACTATTGTTTGTTCAAAGTGGGTGCTAACCAATGAAAAAAATAGCGTGCTACAACAAAATAGCGCCGACCTCAAAATATGATATTAGCGTGCTATATCGCACTATAGCGTGCTATTAGCGAGACGTTGTACACTGATATATTTAGCGAAACAATTCTTAATATGCTATAGCGTGCTATTAGTGAGGTTATAGCGTGCTATTTTTTCAGTGGTGCTAACTGGCACCTTTTTCAGGGTTGCCATTATTGATGGCAAAGAGAAGGTACAGATATCTTTACTATTGCTTTTTGGTGGATTTCTATTTATGCGATCATTATCATTGTACATCTATTTTTTGATAAATTGTGGTGAAATAGAGGAACCAAGTTCAGTTTACCACCCCCACCCACAGGGAGATCCTTAAATTTATGAAAAGGGGGCAAAGTTAGCAGAAATTTCTGCATTAAACATGATCATAAAATTGGAAAAATCTAGTCCACAAAACAAACTTTACCAAGGGTTGGCAACAAGAGAAATAGTTTGATAACCTACCTCGCGTTCTAGGAGCTGTAACACAGAACCGGTCACTAATATTCTATTGCAAACCGGTCATTTGATGAAAGAAACTAACAGAGGAATCGATGGAAATGCGCATGCATATGGACATGAGACTAAATGCAAACTGGGGCTTGTCATTTGAAACATAAAAGATGGTGGTGACAATGACATGTAGGGCCTTACAACAACAGTAGAGCCGAGAGACGAGACCTAATGCACATGATAGACAGAGTGGAACTGAAATAGGGTAAAGTCGACACTAGATAACAAAGCGAGATAGCAAACTGAACTAGAACACAGAACACCATGCAGGGATAGCTGATCTCCAGTACTATAAACTACCTAAGTGGTTGTCATCAGTCATGGGCAGAAGCGGTGCACTCTGAAGAGGCTGAAGAAGATGCAGCTTCAGCCTTGGCCTTCAGAGAGCATGCCCTTCTTCAATGTCTTGGCTGTCTTGTTGAGAGGTAGTTCAATGATTGAGGTAACTGATTTTCATTTAGATTTCTTCCTAGAGTTACTATCAGACATGATGACAGATGTGCCTGCAGCCTGCCTTGTGCTTTGCAGCGTGCTCCACCAAGCCAACCTGAGCGCCAAGCGGTGGTGGCTCGACCGAGGCAATAGGCCTGCCGCCGCAGGTTCAGCCGGCTGCTAATCTTGGACTGGATCAACATGCTTGATTACTGAATATGATAAACACCATACCATATGTATATCTGTGTAGAAAAAGTACTCGGTTATCTAAGGTATATGTTCACTGAAATGTGGTGTCACAAGAAAATCTTTCGCCTTAATTATTCATGCAGTGTTCAGCTAATGCATCTGTTTTTTGTGCTATTACAGTGCTGAGAGGTAATGCTATTTAGTCATGGATGGCAAGAACTCATTCATGTCAGATGCTCTTGGTTGAGATTTGTAGAATCCAATCTAATTGCATAAAAATTGATTTGCTTTGCCCTTGTTTTTATGTCTAATGAATAATGGTGCAAATTTGCTATCCATGTAGCAAATTGACCATCCCCCTCCTTTTTCTTTCTTGACTTGTTGATTTCCATGCTGTGGGGAGAAATGGAGGGAAAATTGACCATCCCTCTCCTTTTTCTTGCTCGCCGTTTTGATTTACATGCTGTGGGGAGTGAGAAAGAGAGAGAGGGGGTAGGAAAATTGATTATCCATCCGAGCACGTAGGTAGCAAATTGACTATCCATGGCTACATGAACACTGCTGGGTGGGTGCAGGAGCATCCCTGCACAGTGGTAATCTTTTGCACATCTCTTGCTGCATTGTATACATCATTCTTTTTTGCAAAAGAGCACACATTCTTGCAATCATGTACTCCATATAGTACAGTCTCTCTAAATTGAACAAGACAAGTTCAGTTGTAGCATGAAATAAACTAAAAGCCATCTAGCATTGATAGTACATGGCTTTGCACAGTAGTAGTATTTTTTGCACATTGCTTAGTCTGCTACTATGTATACGTGATATTTTGCAATCATGTACCCCATGTAGTACAGTCTATCAAAGTTGAACAAATCAAGTTCACTTGTAACATGATACAAGCTAAAAGCCAATAGTACACGACGCTGTTGTAGAATAAGGACAACCTATTTACTACTCCCTCCATTCCACAATGTAGTGCTTATAGATTTTTGTGAAAGTCAAACTTCGCCAACTTTGACCAAGTGTATAGAAAAAATTGTCTATATCTACAATACCAAACATGTACATTCTGAAAATATAACTCACGATGTATCCAATGATGTGCATTTGGTATTCTATATGTACCTACTTTTCTCTAGAAACATGGTCAAAGTTTGTAATGTTTGACTTTTGTAAAAATCTATAGGCACTATATTATAGAACGGAGGGAGTATTACTTTACTACTTGCAGGTCACTGTAGGAATTGACAAGATGATTTTGACCAATATGTGTTGATGCTTTCTTAGAAGAAAATTTCTCAATTTATGCCTACATATATTTGACTGAATTGTTCTTTGTTTCATTGTTTGCAGCAAGTAACAAGACAAGAGGCTCCTCGGATACATTACGGCTACCTTTCTTAATAGATGAGTTCCTATAACATTTCGATTGCTCTTAATGGAATTAGAAATCATATGGATTATGACTTGTATGATGTTTATGGAGTGGTTATAAAGCCAAATGAATCCTCTTTAGTTGATTACCTATCTACCATTAATAAAAATGAGTTTGCGCATGTTTTAGGAGAAATGGTTCTCACCATCTGTCCTTTACTTTCTGAGGATATGATAGAGCTTCTAATTGGTTTGCTTCAAATTTTTAAATATATGTTTAGTGCGAATATTGTTATACGCAATTTTGACGAAAACCACATAGTTGTAGTGGATGGGGGTGTTCCGGATATTAGTCAACATGCAGTATTCTTGTAATTAAAAGAGGTGTATATGAATCAAAACTTCATGTGGTTAGGCCAAGTAATTGAGAAATTTGTTTTTGCAAACTATCAAATCTTGCCGAGTCGGAAGACTTGTTGATCTGTTTAGGGCTGATGGGCAAAAAACTTTGATCTCATAATTGTGCATCTGATACTAGTCGAAATATGTTTAAAATTAATTATTTCTGCAATACACATGATTTCCTCTTAAAATTCACAAAAAACTAAATAACACGGCTTAAATTAAGATAATTAATGCTCTTGCATTTTTAGCTGATTGGGAGACCCTTATTGAAAGTGATGCTAATCTAAGCAAGTGTTGCAGGAATTGAGACGCGCGTAAACAAGGACAACTATGAAATGTTTGTTAATTATTTTTTGAAATTCAACTTGAATTATTGGGTCAATGACTAGTTAAAAATCATCAATTATTTATAACAAACATTTGTACTTATTTATAATTATAACTCTTTATCTTGACATAATTATACTAAGAAAGTATTAAGATACAAGTTTTTATTATATATTTTGGAGTATCTCACAATAAATGCACTTGCATTAAAAATAATGCTTGGATTGCAAGACATATTGTGTTAATTGATTATTTTTTCAAGACATCACATCTTTAAAATATTGGGTTAACCAAAATCTTTTATAATGGAAAGAAATAAAAAGAGCAATATCTTGTTTAGTCATAGATTAACTTGTACCTCTTTCATAATTGCGAATAATTGTATGTATTCATGTATAGATCAGTTCCCTTAAATATCATGGCAAATAGATATCTAAAGCTGGCTAGGTTTCTAGAGTGCATGGTTGTTTATTTTTCATGTAGTTCAACAGAAGTTATAATTTTCAATATACTAACAAGGCAATTCTAGAATATACAAAGAATCAATGACTGATTTTTCGCTCAATTTTCTCATCGCCAAATATGTCTTTCATGTTCCTGTTAGACAATCCATTGCAGTATATCCCTATATAGTTGCTTTGTATAGGAATATCTCTGAGATCTCCCTTGGCCTCTAAGGCATGTAATCCTATATAATATCAACATGTAGGCCGCCCCTTGTGTGGCATGTTTTTCCTAAACCTAATCGTGTACTTGGTATCAGTTACCATCCAGTGATCCTTCCTTTGCCCTCCCTTGCGTAGCCAGAATGTCGGCCGAGTCGGGCATGAACTCATCTTGTCCTTCCCCACCATCCCCGCCACACTCAACTCCACCAATGCCACTATCATCTCTAACCCTCATGCATGCCTCTACCTCGCCCTCTGTCAAAGTCGCCAGCGTTCGCACCCATGTCCCGGTCACCCTTAACCTCGCCACCTCCAACTTCTCCAAGTGGCGGATGCTGATTCGCGTTCTCCTCAGCAAATATAATCTCGTACCACAATTCGACACCATCACCGACAAGGCCGATCACACCCCGGATTGGACTCGCGAGGACTACATCGCCCAGTCATGGCTCTATGACTCCATCTCCGATGAGATCCTTGACATCATCATGGCGGAGGATTAGACGGCGCACGAGGCATCGACGCTCATCACCAACATCTTCCTCGACAATCAGATGACCCTCACCGTCTACCTCGAGGCAAAGATCCACGGCATAGTGCAAGGTGACCTCATGATCACTGCGTACTGCCACCACCTGAAGGCCCTCTCCGACGACCTTGCTGACGTCCGCACTCCTGCCTTGGATCAGATGCTCGTCCTCAACTGTCTTTAGGGCCTCAACCCTCGCTTCTCCGACATCACAACCATCGTCACCATGCAGAGCCCGCTCATGCACTTCACGCATATGCGCTCTCTGCTCACCCTACGCAAAACTCAGCTCGCTAACTCCACTACGGTGGGCAACCAGACCGCCCTCTATGACGGTGCCTCCTCCAACGGCTCTAGTTTTGACATCTCCAGCAACAACCATGGCCCCGATCGAGGTCATGAGAACCAGAGCGGTGGCTACTATGGGAGCAGAAGCAACCGCAACGACAGTGAGAACTGGCACAAGAAGAAGAATGCCGACAATTTCGTTGGTGGGAGTTCTATTGCTTGTATCTGCGTTGGTAATTCCCCGAAGAGGAGAAGATGATGCATCACAGCAACGGTAAGTATTTCCCTCAGTTATGAAAACAAGGTTATCAATTCAGTAGGAGAATCAAGCAACATTGTGTAAACAGCACCTGCACACAAATAAAAAATACTTGCAACCCAACGTGTAAGAGGGGTTGTCAATCCCTCCTCGGTATTGACATAGATTAAATGTATGAGATTTGATAAATAGATGTAGCAAAAATACAAAATAAAATAAATAAAGAAAAAGTGCAGCAAGGTATTTTGGGTTTTAGTATGATTGGAAATAGACCCAGGGGCCGTAGATTTCACAAGAGGCTTCTCTCGAGAAAATAGCATACGACGGGTAAACCAATTACTGTCGGGCAATTGATAGAAGAGTAAATAATTATGACGACATCCGTGGCAATGATCATGTATATAGGCATCACGTCCAAGATTAGTAGACTGACTCCTGCCTGCATCTACTACTATTACTCCACACATCGACCGCTATCCAGCATGCATCTAGTGTATTAAGTTCATGGAAAAACGGAGTAATGCAATAAGAACGATGACATTATGTAGAAAAGATCTATTCATGTAGGAATAGACCCCATCTTTTTATCCTTAATGGCGATGATACATGCGTGTCATGTCTCCTTCTATCACTGAGATTGACCACCGCAAGATCGAACCCATCACAAAGCACCTCTTCCCATTGCAAGAAAAATCAATCTAGTTGGCCAAACCAAACCAAAGTTTCGGAGAAGAAATACGAGGCTATAGCAACCATGCATAAAAGAGTTCAGCAAAGACTCAAATAATATTCATGGATAGATCTGATTATAAGCTCACAATTCATAAGATCCCAACAAACACACAGCAAAAAGTCATTACATCAAATAGATCTCCAAGAACATCGAGGAGAACATTGTATTGAAGATCAAAAAGAGAGAAGAAACAATCTAGCTACTAACTACGGACCCGTAGGTCTATGGTAAACTACTCAAGCATCATCGGAGTGGCAACAAGGATGATGAAGAACCCCTCCATGATTGTTGCCAACTCCGGCAGAGTGCCGGAAAAGGCCTCTAGATTGAATCTCGTGGTTCTGGAACTTGTGGCGGCTAGAATTGCGTTTCGTCAACCCCCCTGGGGTTTTTGGGACGTTAGAGTATTTATATAGGTGGATGGCGGTGGAGAAGCTTCCCTTAGGCTCCACTACTCACAAGGGCATGCCTGGGCCTTCTAGCGCGCCTTGGTGCATAGTGGGCCCCACGGGCCTCCTCCCATGCATTTCTTTGGCTCCCTGGTTGTCTTTTTTCTAGAAAAAATCTCCAAAAAGATTCGTGGAATTTGGACTTCGTTTGGTATTGATATTCTGCAAAGTAAAAAAACAACCAGAAATCAACAACTAGCACTGGGCACTATATCAATAGGTTAGTCCCAAAAAATGATATAAAGTTGCTAGTAAATGAATATAAAACATCCAAGATTGATAATATAATAGCATGAAACAATAAAAAAAATATAGATACGTTGGAGATGTATCAAGTTCCGACAGCAACCGCATTGGTGACGTTGACCACGTCCATCGTGGCGATGACAATAATTAACGCAGCAACTCCCTATGGTTGGCCCGTGGGTCTGATCCAACCCTTACACGAGCCAAACCAAGCACCTGCACAGTCCCCCGGTGATGTGGACCAACAATGGTGTCAGCCTCTTTGGACCGCGACCCCAGGCTGCCCTCTGCCAAGGCGTTCACCTCACTGGCGCCTCTCCACAGCCAGGCCTTCGGCACCAATGCGCCCTGATTCCTAGCTACAACGCAACACAGTCTTGGGATTGCTCCATGGCCGCCTTGAACAACGCGGCTTAGCCTCGAACTTCAATGAGTGGATAATGGACTCTGGAGCGACCTAGCACATGGCTTGCAAACCCGTTATGCTCCGCAATTTTCTACCTGGTTCTACTTCTTCTCTTGTCACCATAGGAAGCAGATCTACATTACATATCACTAGTCCAGTGCTACTTCTTGAGCTTGTGTTGGTTTTTCCCTTGAAGAGGAAAGGGTGATGCAGCAAAGTAGAGATAAGTATTTCCCTCAGTTTGAGAACCAAGGTATCAATCCAGTAGGAGACAACGCGCAAATCACCGAATACCTGCACAAACAATCAAACAACTTGCACCCAACGCGATAAAGGGGTTGTCAAACGATTCTGCATCTATGATACGTCTCCAACGTATCTATAATTTATGATGTATTCATGTCATGTTTACAATAGTTTTATATGATTTTGGTATGATTTGATTAGAACTAACCCAGACCGACGCTGTTTTCAGCAGAACTACCGTGGTGTTGTTTTATTGCAGAAATAAAAGTTCTCGGAATGCGATGAAAATCAACGGAGAATTTTTCTAGAAAATATAAAAAATACTGGAATCAAGAGTTACCGGAGGGGAGGCCCATGGGCCCAACGAGGGTGGAGGGTGCGGCCACCCCCTAGGGCGCGCCCCTGTGCCTCGTGGACTTCCCGTGGGGCCCCCTGACTTGTTCTCTACGCCAACCTCTCCTATAAATACCCAAACCTCGAGAAAATAACCTAGATCGAAAGTTCCGCCGCGGCAAGCCTCTGTAGCAACGAGAAATCAATCTAGGCCCTCTCTGGCACTCTGCCGGAGGGGGTCATCATCACCGGAGGCCATGGAGGAGGATCCCGGAGGGGCCATCATCGCCATGAAGGCCAAGGACCATAGGGAGAACCTCTCCCCATCTAGGGGGGAGGCCATGGAGGAGGAAGCACAAGGGGGAGAACCTCTCCTCCTCTCTCTCGGTGGCGTCGGAGTGCCATCGGGAGGGGCATCATCGCCGCGGTGATCGTCTTCATCAACATCACCATCATCATCACCATCCTCATCTTTTTTACGCGGTCCACTCTCCCGCACACCACTGTAATCCCTACTTGAACATGGTGCTTTTTGCCTCATATTATGACCCAATGATGTATTTCCATCCTATGATGTTTTGAGTAGATATCCTTTGTCTTTGGGTTGATTGATGATCTAGATTGGTATGAGTTGTATGTTTTATTTTGGTGCTCTCCTATTGTGCCCTCCGTGTCACGCAAGCGTGAGGGATTCACGATGTAGGGTGTTGCAATACGTTCATGATTCGCTTATAGTGGGTTGCTTGAGTGACAGAAGCATAAACCCGAGTAAGGTGGTTGTTGCGTATGGGAGAAAGGGGACTTGATATGTTAATGCTATGGTTGGGTTTTACCTTAATGATCTTTAGTAGTTGCGGATGCTTGCTAGAGTTCCAATCATAAGTGCATATGATACAAGAAGAGAAAGTATGTTAGCTTATGCCTCTCCCTCATATGAAATAGCAATGACGACTACCGGTCTTGTTAATAATTGCCTAGGATAATTCCGCACACCGACCCATCATTATTTCACACTCGCTATTTATAATATGAAGTAATATATTCTAACTTTATGATAACAGCACCTACTTTTATATTTTAGCTCTCCAATGCCATGCAAAGTTATCCTATTCATACCCACAACATAGTTTTCTTTCTCGTTTCTAGTTGGAAGCAAACATTCGGTGTACGTAGAGTCGTATCAGTGGCAGATAGGACTTGAGAGAATATTGATCTTACCTTTAGCTCCTTGTGGGTTCGACACTCCATACTTATCACTTCCACCTTTGGGAATTGCTACGATGATTCCCTGCACTTGGGGATTATCAAGCTCTTTTTTGGCACCGTTGCCGGGGAGCAATAGCGTGGGGTTGATATTCTCGTGTGTGCTTGTTTGCTTTCTTCACTAAGTAGATTTTGTTTTTACTTTTTGTTTCTATTTAGTTGTGAGTGAAACATACAAAAAAATTTAAAAGAATGAAAATACAAAAAAAATTACTTGCCTCTCATGCCTAAAAAGTTTTTCAATAAGAGAAGTGATTGGAAGGTTATGCATTGGAGAAGTGAGGGTCGACCTTGAACACTTGTGTTCATGCTCATGGAAACAATTAAAAAAAATTCATGGAAGCTTCTCTGAAAATAATTATCCCCTTGTATATATCCATTTTATTATAAAAATAATGTGCCAAGCTTTGGTTCTAGGATGATTAGATTGCTTGTTTACTTTGTGCAGTACAAAAACAGAAACTTTGGCTATAGCGCGTGAATATACATTTTTTACTGGAAAGTCAAATGGGTCTGAAACTTTTTGCACATTACTTCTGTACAAAAATTTTAAATTTTCATATTTGTTTAGAATTTTTTGGAGTTACATGAGTTTACTAAACTTCCAGATTACTACAGACTGTCCTGTTTTTGACAGATTCTGTTTTCTATGTGTTGATCGCTTATTTTGATGAATCTATGGGTAGTATCGGGGGGTATGAACCATGGTGAAGTTGGAATACAGTAGATAAAATGCTAATATGAAATTGGAATGAGTTGCAACAGTACCTAAAGGTAGTTATTTGCTTTTGTATACTAACAAATTTCGCAAAGTTTTTGTTAAGTTTTTGTGGATGAAGAGTTCGAAGAACGGGGAGTTACCGATGTGAGAAGAATAAAGAGAGGAAAGAGTTCAAGATTGGGGATGCCCAAGGCACACCAAGTAAATATTCCGAGGATACTCAAGCATCTAAGCTTGGGGATGCCCCGGTTGGCATCCCATCTTTCTTCTTCAACAATTATCGGTATACCTCAGTTTTTGTTTTGTTCACATGATTTGTGTCCTTTGTGTTTTTTTCTTTAAGAACCATGCTAGTATGATATATCCCTTCATCGATTTATAGGATGATTCATGTGATTCACTTATATCTTTTGAGTATGATCTTATAGAATGCTCTTTCTACTTCACTTAAATCTTTTGAGTATGGTTTTATAGAATGCTTCGTGTGCTTCACTTAGATATTTTAAGCTTGGATATTGGTTAGTCTAAAGTAATTGTATAATTCTCCATGAAATTCACTTATATCTTTTGGAGTATGAATAATACTATCATCTAAAGTGGGTTTGGAAGAGTGTCGACTTTAGTTAGTAATGATTCCACTATTTCAGAAGAGGTTCCAATTGATTATGAGAACAAAGTTGCTATCTATGATGATTATTGTGATGACATGTATGCTATGAAGAATAATGTTAACCATGAAACTTGTCATCATGATTTTAATTTTCAATTGGATTATGCCTCACATGACAATTATTTTAGTTTAGTTTGCTCCCACTATTCCGAATGAGAAGAATTTTGCTTATGTGGAGAGTAGTAAAATTTCTATGCTTGTAGATCATGAAAAGAATGCTTTATGTGATGGTTATATTGTTGAACTAATTCATGATGCTACAGAAAATTATTATGAGGGAGGAATACATGCTTGTAGGAGTTGCAATAATATCAAGTTTCCTCTCTATGTGCTTAAAGTTTTGAAGTTAAACTTGTTTTGCCTTCCTATGCTAGTTGATTCTTGTTCCTATAAATTATGTGCTCACAAAATCCCTATTCATAGGAAGTGGGTTAGATTTAAATGTGCTAGTCATATTCTTCACGATGCTCTCTTTATGTTTCAATTCTTATCTTTTATGTGAGCATCATTGAAATCATCATGCCTAGCTAAAAGTCATTAAAGAAAAGCGCTTGTTGGGAGACAACCCAATATTTACCCTTACTGTTTTTGTGTGTTCATATGATTAAGCTACAGTATTAATCATGTATTATAGCTTTTGTTTCAATAAAGTGCCAAGTAAGACCTTTGGGAAGACTTGGGTGAAAGTTAATGTGATCTTGCTGTAAAAACAGAAACTTTGCGCTCACGAGATTAGCTGTCATTTTTTACATAGGAGTGATTTTGAGTTGATTCTTTTTGAAGACGATTGATAGAAAAATTCCTCACGTCCACCAATTTATTTCATAATTTTTGGAGTAGTAGAAGTATGGTTGCTGTTCAGATCATTACAGACTGTTCTGTTTCTGACAGATTCTGTTTTCATTGCATAGTTTGCTTGTTTTCTAGTTTCTATGGCTTATATTTCTCAATATAAGTTGTAGAAATGATATGGTACAGTAGGCATTGTGTGATAAAAATTATGAATCTTGTCTTTGACAGTACCAAAGTGAATGGTTTACTCATTATCATACTAACACATCTCACGAAGTTCCGTTAAGTTTTGTGTGATTGAAGTTTTCAAGTTTTGGGTGAGATATCGATATGAGGAGAATAAGGAGTGGAAAGAACCTAAGCTTGGGGATGCCCAAGGCACACCAAGGTAATATTCAAGGAAGACTCAAGCGCCTAAGCTTGGGGATGCCTCGGAAGGCATCCCCTCTTTCGTCTTCAAAACTATCGGTATACCTTACTCGGAGCTATATTTTTATCCGTCACATAATATGTGTTTTGCTTGGAGCGTATTTTCAATGTTACTTGCTGTTTGAATAAAATCATTGGATCTGAAATCTTGAATGAAAAATAATCCTCCCATGGCTAGTTAATTATTTGACTACTCAGTGTTCTTCACTTATATCTTTTTGGAGTAGTTTGTCATTTACTCACGTGCTTCACGTATATCCTATAAGTAAATGGTTGAATGAATTGAATATCATAAATCTGAATTTATATACGTTTCATATGCTTATAACATGGGGAGTAATGACTTCACACATAATAAGTATAGGTAGTAAACTCATTGAAAGTTAGCAAACGCAGAATTGGTCACTTGAACAATTCATGAAAGAATATTGAAGGAAGAGAGATTTCACATATAAATATACTATCTTGGACATCTTTTGTAATTGTGAGCACTCATTAAAATATGACATGCTAAAAAGTTGATGTTGGACAAGGAAGACAACTTAATAGGTTAAGTTTTCCTATATCTGAAACGTTATATTGTCTTGGATCATCCAACATGTTGAGCTTGCCTTTCCCTCTCATGCTAGCCAAATTCTTTGCACCAAGTAGAGATACTACTTGTGCTTCCAAACATTCCTTAACTCAGTTTTGCTATGAGAGCCCACCATACCTACCTATGGATTGAGTAAGATCCTTCAAGTAAGTTGTCATTGGTGCATGCAATAAAAAATTGCTCCTTAGATATGTATGATCTATTAGTGCAAAGAAAATAAGTTTTATACGAACTTGTGATAGGGAAGAAATAAAAGCGACGGACTGCATAATAAAGGTCTTTATCACAAACAGCAATATAAAGTGACGTTCTTTTGCATTAAGATTTTGTGCATCTAACCATTAAAGCGCATGACAACCTCTGCTTCCCTCTGCGAAGGGCATATCTTTTACTTTCACCTTCTACCCTTATACAAGAGTCATGATGATTTTCACCTTTCCTTTTTACACTTTTTCCTTTGGCAATCACTTTGTGTTGGAGCGATCCGGATATATATATCCACTTGGATGTAGGTTTTCATAAATTATTATTGTTGACATTACCCTTGAGGTAAAAGGTTGGGAGGCGAAACTATAAGCCCCTATCTTTCTCTGTGTCCGATTAAAACTTTGAACCCATAAATATCACATGAGTGTTAACAATTGTGAAAGATTAAATGATAGTTGAGTATGCGGAGTTTGCTGAATCAAAGCTCTTACATAGACCCTTCCCGAAAATAAGATGAATCGCAATTGTTTGATGACTAAGAGCACGGTTTGTTAGTTTTCAAGAAAGTTTATGATCTATACTTTAACATGTGAATAGCTTGTTACTTGATCATGAGAAGTTTCATGAGTTGAGCTACTGTTATGATATATAATGATGCTAGAAAAAGTGATTGGAACTATCATTGATCAAACTTATGCACTTGCTAGCATTCACACTTCATAAATTATTTCTTTTATCATTTACCTACTCGAGAACGAGCAGGAATTAAGCTTGGGGATGCTGATACGTCTCCAACGTATCTATAATTTATGAAGTATTCATGCCATGTTTACACTAGTTTTATATGATTTTGGTATGATTGATTAGAACTAACTCGGACTGACATTGTTTTCAGCAGAACTACCGTGGTGTTGTTTTTGAGCAGAAATAAAAGTTCTCAGAATGCAATGAAAATCGACGGAGAATTTTTCTGGAAAATATAAAAATTACTGGAACGAAGAGTTATCGGAGGGGAGGCCCATGGGCCCCACGAGGGTGGAGGGTGCGCCCCTGTGCGTCGAGAAAATAACCTAGATCGAATGTTCCGCCAAAGCAAGCCTCTATAGCCACGAGAAATCAATCTAGGCCCTCTCTGGCACCCTGTCGGATGGGGCCATCATCACCGGAGGCCATGGAGGCGGATCCCGGAGGGGCCATCATCGCCATGAAGGCCAAGGACCAGAGGGAGAACCTCTCCCCATCTAGGGGGGCCATGGAGGAGGAAGCACAAGGGGGAGAACCTCTCCTCCTCTCTCTCGGTGGCGCCGAAGTGCCATCGGGAGGGGAATCATCACCGCGGTGATCGTCTTCATCAACATCACCATCATCATCACCATCCTCATCTTTTTTACGTGGTCCACTCTCCCGCACACCGCTATAATCCCTACTTGAACATGGTGCTTTATGCCACATATTATGATCCAATGATGTGTTGCCATCCTATGATGTTTTGAGTAGATATCCTATGTCTTTGGGTTGATTGATGATCTAGATTGGTATGAGTTGTACGTTTTATTTTTGTGTTGTCCTATTGTACCCTCCGTGTCGCGCAAGCATGAGGGATTCACGCTGTAGGGTGTTGCACTACGTTCATGCTTCGCTTATAGTGGGTTGCTTGAGTGACAGAAGCATAAACCCGAGTAAGGGGGTTGTTGCGTATGGGATAAAGGGGACTTTATATGTTAATGGTATGGTTGGGTTTTACCTTAATGATCTTTAGTAGTTGCGGATGCTTGCTAGAGTTCCAATCATAAGTGCATATGATCCAAGAAGAGAAAGTATGTTAGCTTATGCCTCTCCCTTATATGAAATTGCAATGACGACTACCGGTCTTGTTATCAATTGCCTAGGATAATTCTGCACACCGACCCATCATTATTCCACACTCGCTATTTATAATATTGAGTAATAGATTCTAGCTTTATGATAACAGTACCTACTTTTATATTTTAGCTCTCCGATGCCATGCAAAGTTATGCTCTTCAAGCCCACAACATAGTTTTCTTTCTCGTTTCTAGTTGGAAGCAAACGTTCGGCGTACGTAGAGTCGTATCAATGTCAGTTAGGACTTGAGAGAATATTGATCTTACCTTTAGCTCCTTGTGGGTTCGACCCTCCATACTTATCACTTCCACCTCTGGGAATTGCTACGATGATTCCCTGCACTTGGGGATTATCAATCTACTACTATTACTCCACACATCGACCACTATCCAGCATGCATCTAGAGTTTTAAGTTTATAAAGAACAGAGTAACGCATTAAGTAAGATGACATGATGTAGAGGAATTAACTCAAGCAATATGATGAAAACCCCATCTTTTTATCCTTGATGGCAACAATACAATACGTGCCTTGCTGCCCCTAGTGTCATTGGGAAAGGACACCGCAAGATTGAACCCAAAGCTAAGCACTTCTACCATTGCAAGAAAAATCAATCCAGTTTGCCAAACCAAACCGATTGTTCAAAGATAATTACAAAGATATCAAATCATGCATACAACAATTCAGAGAAGATTCAAATAATATTCATAGATAAGCTGATCATAAATCCACAATTCATCGGATCTCGGCAAACACACCACAAAAAAGTATTACATCGAATAGATCTCCAAGAACATCGAGGAGAACATGGTATTGAGAATCAAAGAGAGAGAGAGAAGAAGCCATCTAGCTACTAGCTATGGTCCCGTAGGTCTGTGGTAAACTACTCACGCTTCATCAGAAGGGCAATGGAGTTGATGTAGAAGCCCTCCGTGATCGAATCCCCCTCCGGCAGGGTGCCGAAAAAGGTCCTGATGGTAGCTGAAACTACGTTGGTATTTCCACGGAGAGGGAGGGATTATGTAGCACACCGACGGTAGGTATTTCCCTCAGTTATGAAACCAAGGTTATCGAACCAATAGGAGAACCAAGCAACACAACGTAAACAGCACCTGCACACAAACAACAACACCTCGCAACTCGACGTGTTAAAGGGGTTGTCAACCCCTTTCGGGGCACGGCGCCTCAAGATAGGCAAACGGACGTGAGGTGAATTGTAGTAGATTGATAGATCAAACAATAAATAAAATAAATAAAGATAAAACGCAGCAAGGTATTTTTATTTTTGGTTTAATAGATCTAAATAAAAACGCAAAGGAAAAGTAGATAGCAAAAGCAAATATGTTGAGAAGAGACCCGGGGGCCGTAGGTTTCACTAGTGGCTTCTCTCGAGACAAATAGCAACGGTGGGTGAACAAATTACTGTTGGGCAATTGATAGAACTTCAAATAATTATGACGATATCCAGGCAATGATCATTACATAGGCATCACGTCCAAGATTAGTAGACCGACTCCTGCCTGCATCCTCATTGTTAGAGTCTGAACCGAAATGGAGCCTCCTCATGCGTTTGGATTTTCAGCCGTCGGATCGAAATCTCCTCGCGACACAGACCGTCGGATCTCGATCCAAATCGCTGTGGGTCGTTGGATATTTACCCGATCAACTTCAGCCGTCGGATAAAATTCCAATTGCATCAGAATGTAATATCCTTGCCCCCACCAGGGTATTTTAGTCATTTCACATATGGGTATAAAACTGCAGCAGGACTGTGTTGAGTGAAAACCTAGCCGCCTCCTCCCGCACTCGCGTCCGCCTCCTCACCCCTCCCGCGTGCCTCCTCTCCTCCCACCCACGTTGCCGCCGTCACCCACCGCCTCGAACCGTGCCGTCGGCGGCCAGATCCGCCGCAACAGAGCCCCCGCCCCCCAACGACGACGAGCAGCAGAGGAGGGAGGGCGAGGAGCACGAAGGCGTCGGCGGCGGGGAGCAGCATCAGCAGGCCAAGGCGGCGCAGCAACGGTCCTTGGGTGATGCGGACGAGCGGAGGGAGGACGAGGAGCACGACAACGGCGGCTGCGGGGAGCAGTGTACGGCGCTGCCAAGGCCGTGCTGGAGCGGCTCGACGCGCCGGCCACGTGCGCCGAGGAGCCGGCTGCTACCAGGGTTAGGGTTTCGGTTGTTGGCTTCAACACTGGCGGCTATGTCCGGTGATTTCATCCCCTCCCCTCCTTCATCCTCATCTCTCTCTCTCTCTCTCTCTCTCTCTCTCTCTCTCTGACCACTCCTCCTCCCATCGTCTTGGCTTGCAGGTTGCCGTCGTCATGGAGCTGGACAAGATCATGCTGTCCCCAAACTTTTTAGGGAGCTGCTCCTGTGTTCATGGCATCCCGGAGAAGCAAGGTGTGTTTCTGCTAATCCCTAGACTGCCGACCGACTGACTGTTGATGCAATTTTTTAGTTATTCGGGCACTTTTTGTGTTCTGTAGTGTATCAAATGGGCGAGTGCCGGTGGTAGCACGTTGCGAACATGTCAATGACGGCTGCTGAAGCTTGACTTCAGCTACAAGTACAGGTGGCCGTCGGCACAGACATGTCGTCCCTGAGCTTTAGTTCCAGGCGAGATTCAGGTTTGCTCTATTATGCTTGCAGATTTGATTGTGAGAATTACAAGATTAGACTGGTTTGTGAAGGGACGGAGTTAATTATTTGCCTTCTGTGAATTAAGTTAATTTGCCATGATAATATGTATCTGCTAGAAGGTCTATTAATCATAAAACAATAACAGTGATGGCACCAAACATAGATCTTGACTCTATTAGTAAACATGTCAGGCAAGTTTCATGCCTAAATACATATCTCCCAAGCCATTATGTTCCGCAAAATCTACATCTTGCATCGACTAAATGTTGTAGTAAATCAAAAGGTCAAATGTGGCATAATTTGACATAGGCAATCATTTCTGGAGAACTTCCTTCTCAATGTTATACTATTTCTTGTGTATCTTAAGCTAATGCCAAGCATAGTTGAAGCATGCGCCAAAAGTGTATTTACTTTGTCTCTTTTGTTCTGCTTGAACTCAGGCGCACACAAGGAGCTCTTCTCCATGATGCCAGTGGCCAGCGCACAGGGTCTCTGTTCGACCGTATCCCCAGCAAGCAAGGTAGATCATGTACAGGTTGCTGCTCTGGATCTATCTTCGTACCGTGATCATGTAGAATACACAAAACTAGGGTTTCTATTTTATTTGTGCTGAATAGAAGGTGGCTTCACACTTTTATTTCTAGCTACAGCACTCTTTTCTACAAAACATATTTGATCCGACTTAAAAACATGTCTACAATGCCATACTGTTATTAGCCATCATCTAAATGCTCCATCATAGCAGTGGAAAATATTTAGTCTGTCTGATGTTTAGTGCCTTGTGGGTTGCCTATTGCCACTTCGATTACACCATTGTGTTGTGCCAGTTGTTTTCCGCAGGTCAGGTATGTGTATTCTTTATTTTGAGTGACCACTGCACACTACTGAATTGCCATTTTCAGATTGTAAAACAAAGAGAAATATGTTCCTCAAACTTCTTTGGTTAGAATAAGTAGTTTCGGTGCTGTTCTAATTTCTTGGATTACCGCTGATGGCAGTAGCATCTTAGGCTGCCAGCTCTACAGATTATAGAGTAACGATGCATGGTAGATCGGCAAACTAGGTCCATCCCTCTCTCTCGGTTGTGAGATTTTTTCCAAGTTATAGTTGCTCTGCTCTAGGTTGCTCTCCTATGGCATGCTCTGTGCTCTAGGTTGCTCTCCTATGGCATGCTCTGTTTCAGTTTAGTTAGGACACTAGCTCGTGTACTCCAGGGAGCCCAACCACACACACATACGGCTTGATTGATTTCTTTATATACTAGCAGCAGTACGTGTATGTGCGTGTCTCCTTGTCTTCCTTCTCTCCATGGATTGATTGATCCCCTTACTTGTTTCTTTGAATCGGAGCGGCAGGAATCCTCCATGGATGAGGACGACCACCGGTGCCTACACAATAATCATGCCATGACTGACTATGGGGTATTAGCTTTGCCACTGCTTTTAACCAGTAGGCTGGAGTGACAAATATGTGAGAGGTTGTGAATTGGTAGTGCAGACTGATAACTATTTATTGCCTGCCTTCCTTCTTACAGCCGTATCCCTTTTCCTCTTTTAGAATGACCTGCAGTAAATAGTTCAGGTTTGAACAAGGAATGCAAAATATAAGGATTGAGCCAGTAACATATTATTGGGATATTTGACTTCTTGTTGACAGAGACAGTTAACAAAAGGGATTGCACTCTTTGTGATGAGAGTCTCCCTTTTTAGTCCAGCTCTGTTATTCACAAACTAGGCGTCAAAAATATTATTGCAACATCTAAAGAATGTTGCCATACCTGTGCTCACCTATATAATTCCTTGGTCACTAAATAATTATAAATGCCCTTTTAATTAATACTGATATTTCTAGGATACATTATTCACCTCAGAAGGCCCTGTTTCACTTTCCCCTTTTCTTCTTTTGTCCTTCATTATCTTTTAGCTACTAATGTGATCCTTGTATTTGCGTATTTTAGAGTATATATCCTGTGAAGATACTAAAGCTTAACTTCATGAGAGAAAGGAAAACGCTTGGGAATTTAAAAGTTTAGATGAGCTTTCCGTGGTTATTCCTGGTGCCATTGCCGATGTAAGTTTCGCCGGCTATGTACATTTTTATGAGCACGATGTATGTGCTTTCTGTCAGAGTAAGGTAGTAATACAACACAAGATGATGTTGCCTGCCGCTGTGTATCCCTTGTTTGGGAGTGAGGTGGTAAAAACTCCATATTTCCAACATCAGAAATCATAAAAAGAGTATACATGCACTTGCTCGACTAACAAAGCTTGTACCTAAGAGCATGTCTGGTTCATGCTTTAGGGAGGTTCAATAAATTTCAGTCAGATGCAAAGTAATTTCTAGCATTGTTGTATTTGACCATCAGTAGATTATCATATATAACAGGACTATAGAACAAAGTACAAAAAATCATAATTTTTATAACTGATTATATTTCTGATTCAGTGGCTTCGCTACCGTTTGGTGGCTTGCTCGCAATATGCGTGGGTACCTTTAGACAAGAACATATGCAGTTTATTGGGTATAACATGAGGAAATTTAAAAATGCCTAATTTACTGATATTTGTGTGGTTTCCCAATGAGCATACTCTTGATGGAAAGCTATATCTTTTAACCCTTTATTCGTCCTGCAGCTTTATCAACATCGGGCCTTGAATTGGCTTTTGTAGAACATATTCATTTGGCTTGAAAATATATCTGTAGTGACATGCTATTGTTAGCAATCATCCACTTCCGCTACACTCCTGTGATAAATAATTTAGCCTATCAGACATGCATTGTTTTATGTGTTGTCTGCCCCTCTTCGATTACGCCATTCTGTTGTACTGAATAATTTTTCGCCTATTGCAATGGTGTGTCTGAATTATTCATATCATTTCCTAAGGTTAACTCATGTTTAGTCTAGTTTGACTAATTGGAACATTATTGCTCAAATGGTTATTTGTTCCTAGGATTTTGATTTCTCTGTTTCCTCTTCTTCCTCTTCTTTATCGTTTTTCTTAGGTTCATGTTAACTGATTGACAGTATGTTGTCTCTTTACTATGTATATATTGTTTTGCAGTTGCTAATCTCCATTGGATCGCTGCATGGGGTCGCAGATAGTGGTTGTGGCAAGTGGCATTGACAGGTACAGTTTTCTTCTCTTCTTCTTCCTATCTATGTGCAAGAAGAATAGAGGATGTTGCGTGGTTGACTGTATGTTGTTTGAATTAAAGTGCAAAGTCCATTTTGAAAAGTGTCGGTTATTCATGTCGTTAGTTAGTCAAACAAACATGTTACTCGGTATCCATGAGAAAATAAGTTTGTAGGTGCTGGGTGGATGTGCCCATTTTTTGTGCGGTCGAAGGAAACAGGTAAAGAAGAACTTAACTTAGTTGGCACATGGATGCGGTCCCATATGGTAAATTTGTCCCCCCCCCTCATACACACAATGCTCATCTCCAATTGGATGCTTTCTTTTAAGAGCAGATGACACAATATAAGAAAAGTTAATAACATTGACTGCTAAAATTTGGACGATTAGAGCCTAACTGAATTAGTTGAATTTAGACTTTCTGATATGGATAAGCATACACAGATAGAGGATCGACATGACTGGGTCCTATAGAAAAAAATGGTCCCAAGAAATTGGTGAAGAGGTGATAAAAGCTATATATTTAGAAAATCAGATTGTACTATTGATTCTAATCAATGGTATGAAAGATTTAGAAAATCAGTTTGTACTATTGCTTCTAATCAATGGTATGAACGATTTAGAAAATCACTTTGTATTATTGCCTCTAATTAATGGTATGAAAGATTTAGAAAATCAACCTACACTATTGCTTTATAGGAAACAATATGGTGAACAACCAGGAACACCCAGTTTATTACATCGTTTATGTTTGTGCTTTATCCTGATTGAAGTTTCAGTCATAGGTCACGGACGGGACTATTTCTAATAAAAGGTCATGCTTCTATATGGTGTTTATTTGCTATGATGTTTACTGTCGGTGGTACCATTAGATTGTTGACTATATTTGTTTTTTACTCTGTTCTTCTAGGGTGAATTTTGCTGTGATTTTCGTCTGTCCATCCAAAGGAAGTAGATGATTGATAGAGATTCAGAGGGAGAAATTGATATAGAGAGTTGTTGTGGTTCCTATTTCTTCAGGTAGTTACTTTTCTTGCAGTTTCCTTTTAGTTACGAGCTTCCTCTACAGTATAGTCATTTCTTTATTTCACTACCAGTCCCTGTTGAGTGTTGACTACAATGTAACCATGCATTGGCAGCATGAATTGCAGTAGTTCTTAATCAGTTAGAAAAAAAGCAACCTGATCAATCTTGCTTCAGATTATGTTTCTATTGCTATTGCGGCCTGAGGTCCATCCCCCGTCGCCCCTCCTCTCAAGCCGCTACGGTGGCCTATACGTTTTAGCTGGTTCCGTCATGCCGGGCTGCCCCAGTACCTGACCCAGGGTTTGGTGGGCGAGCTCACTACCATCCTCCCGGTGGTCTTCTTCCTCGCTTGATTCTTGGGCGCCCCATCTATTCTGGACGAGCATCTTCCAGTGGTGGGTGAGGAGATCTGGCACGAACCATGCACCGAGAGGAGCTCGACTTCTGCTGCCTCTGCACGCCCTAGGTATAGCAGATCGTACACCCTACCCTTTTTTTATTTGTTTCAGTAGAGTAGGATGAACACCCGCAGCTCAGTCTGGGTTTGTAAATTGTGTTTTCCTCTCCAATATGCTCTCTTTATGCTTCAACTGTTATGTTTGACCATCACTCATGTATATGCACTGCATGTTATTCCTAAATTTTGTTAGCTCCAGTCTGCAACTACCCATACACAATAAGAACAATTAGATAAATGTTGCATTGGATGCCAATAGCTTGGCCAATCCATTGTCTATTTGTCTTCTTTAGACCACATTGCATTGTTAGCTCCAGTTTGTTGCCTATTGTTCGTGTCAAACTCTTGCTCCGATTTCACATAGTCTAATTAGTGTTCTATAGAGCAATGCTTTTGGGTTATGACTAATCTCTCAATTGTTTAGGTGGTGGAAATTCACATTCTTTTTCAAAGGCATATTTAGTTCGTTTATCCTACATTATCTATGACAAGTCGATAAAAGATGTGTATGTTATTTGTTCTTGCTCATGCTCTTTTCTTATATCTGTTCAGGCCTAATCTCACCAAACTTTGCTACACTTCACATCATGAGGGAAGGAGGGTAAGTAAGTAAATTGGCGACAACATATCATATTCCTTTAAGTCTTACTAAGTCCGAATTTGAAGTAGTGTAGTATCCCATCATTCCGTCAGCTAGACATTCAACTCACTGTGGACTCAATCACAAGTATTTGAATTTCTCATATATTAGTTATTAAAACTATCAGTAGTGTAGTATCCAATCATTCTATAAGCCAAACATTAAAGTGGTCGCGGATTGGGTCAGAAGTATTTGAATTTCTCATATAATCTTGTGCTTTTTACTTTTATCTGAGTATGTTACGAAAAGGACCAGTAATAACTAATGTGATTTGAAAACACATAAGATCTCATGAGTTAGGATCGACATAACCATGCCCTCTGAAACAGTCACCAAACTTTAAGGAAGTTTGTATATGTGTCTTCATTCTTAAGGATTAGGAGGACCACCTATCACCCACTGTCCAAAACCTTTCATGGGGGGTCAGTGCATGAATTGTTTTCTTGCTATACATACACACACTATATGCATAATTTGGCTAACACGAGATGTCTTTCAACAGATGTGTCCATCGCAACACTCAAGCAAATCAGATGACAAGGTGTTTGGAGCAAGCTACTCATAGCCAACTACATAGTTTAGTACAATGTTGTATTAAAGCAGTGTAAATAAATAACTTATATGGCTTGCTTTTGGTATATAGTACCGAACCTTGATATTTAGGTATTTCTTGCTACAATTGTTAACAAATGCACCAATGGTTTGTAACGAGATTTGATGTTTTGAATTGGACCATTACTGTTGTAAGTAAATATCATCTTCTGCTTTTTGAGTAATATGGATATGACTTGTACCCGGCAGCGGTGCTGCCGGGTGCGGCAGATCCTACCTAGTCTACTACTATTACTCCATACATGGACCGCTATCCAGCATGCATCTATTGTATTAAGTTCATGGAAAAACAGAGTAATGCAATAAGAACGATGACATGATGTAGACAAGATCCGTTATCTATTGCGGCAGATAGGGATCCCATTGTAACATCCCAAATTTCCAATTTAGAATGTTATGCATTAGACCATCATTGCATATCATATTTTATTGCATTTTGGCTTGATCCTAGAAATTCTACGCAACTCAAGAACCCACGGAGAGAGTTGGGGATTTTGGTATTTTCATATTTGAGTTTTCTCAAATTTTGAAAAGTGGATCGTTCGATTTTAATTATTTTCTCTTCGAATATTTCTTTTATGAAAATAAAAGAGAGGGGATAAAATGACTTCCCCAAAATAAAGAAATATTGGAGATTTAATATTAAAATCAAATAAGATTTTATTCAGAGTTTTTATCGCTATTTTATTTGAATTAGGAAAAATATGTGTTTTCCAAAATTGCATTAGAGGCCCAAATAAATGTTCACCTTTTCTTCGTTTTTCTGCGCGGAATTATTCAAAAAAAAGTCAACCGACTTACCGGGCCATCTCCGACCTGGACATTGCGCCCGGGCGGCCTTTATAAGCCAAAGGCCCGAGCCGCCACAGCCCAAGCCGCCGCCCGCGCCGAACCCTAACCCTAGCCCCGACCCCGCCGCCGCCGCTGCCGCTCGCCGC
>NC_057796.1:477264485-477279086 GCF_018294505.1 Triticum aestivum
CGCCGCTGCCGCCACCAACCCCGCCGCCGACGAGGTAGTCGCCGCCGCGGCCGGTTTTCGTCGAAAAACCAATCGGTTTTTTTTCGAAACCCTAGATCTAGATCGGTTCGGTTTTTTTTGGTTGAGTTATTTAACGAACGCTTGTTCATATGTTCTTTTTAACGAACTTTTTTCACCCGTTAACCGCAGACAGCGAACGTTCGTTCGTTAGCCTGTTCGTCAATTTTTCTTTTTCCAGGGTTTTTCCGCGATTATTTTCGATCGTGATTTCCGACCCGATCTTCATTCTAGTATAACTTTTCGCTCGTTTATCGGAATCAGGAGATTCAGGCACCTAGATCTTCGTCTCGAAGCCCTCTTTTGGTTTAACCAACTTGAACAAGATTTTGCTACTGTAAAATTTGACTTTAGTCCAGATTAGTAATCGAATCTTGTTTCTTTCGCAGTTTGAGTTTTGTTGCTTCGTTTGATTTGATTCTTTTTGCAAACCGGAGTTCTTAAGTTGAACTTTCTACTTAGATCTCTTATTTGAGTTTTACTTGTGCATCTAGTTGAGTGCTTATTGTATGTTTGTTTGTTTGCGATAGAGTACCCGGAGTGCGAAGCGTGTCCTACGAGTCTCTAGGTTTCACGGATCATCAGCAAGGCAAGTAACACTTTGATCATTCCCCTTTGCTACCCAGTTTTATTGCATTAGATCAATCATCAAACAATTTCATGGTTAGGATCTGATTAAATTGTGGGTTTTGGGAAGTAGATGAGGTAGTACATATTCACCTGTTTATTTTCAAACCTATGGGAGTTACTTCTACGTTGCTTATATTGCTATGCTATGCTCGTAGACGTGGATTGGGTTTGAGTGTATTCATGACAGATGTGAGTTTGTTAATTAATGGTTCAACTTAAGGTGGCAACTTAAATACACATCTGGGTGGATTGCTTGTGGGCACCTGGAGAATCCAGTGTTGTCCTAGGATATCCCGGAGGACCCGTGTGATCATCCTACGGCCCGCCACCCAGGCTCAAAGGGATCATAAGATTATTCATGCTAGAAACTTTCGTGTGCAGCCACAAGCCATTATGGGCTCTGGCATAGTTGAGTAAGTTGCGTTAAGCTCTTGAAGAGGTAGACTAGCAGATGTAGTGGGTTGTAGGTGGTACTGTCTATCCAAAGTAGAGAGTTAATGCTTCAGAAAGACTGTGTCTCGAATCTCCGACCATGGATGTATTCGAGTCTTGTGGGGAAAAGTGCGCAAACCTCTGCAGAGTGTACAAACTAATCATGGTTAGCCGTGTCCCCGGTTATGGACATCTTGAGTATCTAGTTCTTGGATTATCATGTGGATCTCATCACTCTTAATATAATTTGATTGGGTTTAATGATGATGCTTAATTGGGATTGAGTTGGAGGAACCTTCTCAATGTTTAACAACCACCATGATAGTTAAATAAAATTTATTCCTTTGTTGTAGGGAAAAATTGGCTTTATGCAAAACTGTAACCATAGAGCTTACCACCAGCCATATATGCATGTAGTGATAGCATTTATTCTGTTAATTACTCTCTATGTGTTACTTTGCCAGCATATTCCATGTGCTGACCCGTTTCGGGCTGCAACGTTCATGTTGAAGACTTTTTAGACGACGAGTAAGGAGCCTTAGGTCGTTGTCTTTCACTCAGTGATGCCGTTGGAGTTGATGGACTCACTTTATCTTCTAAGCCTTCCGCTGTTATCGTTTTAGATGGCCTTAAGCCATATTTATTGTAATAAGTTCTCTTTTCAGACATTTGATGTAATAAGTGTGTGATTGCTACTCTATTATAAATCCTCAAGTATGTGCGTGTCAGCATTACCGATCCAGGGATGACACTGATGCACAGAGATCAGACTGTTTGAGGTCTGGTAGCTATAAGATGGTATCAGAGCACACGCTGACTGTAGGATACGACCACTAAGCTAAAACCCTAGATCATTACTCTCTTCTCATTTCTGACTCCTCTCCCTTTCCTACTCCATAGGATGGCGGATGCAAGGAACAAGTTTTCTCAACCGGATGAAGACACACCCTTTGGACGACACCTGAAGGAAGTCACTAGGTACCTGAACATCGGAATACCAAGCTTCACCGGGACCTACAACGCCACTTTACCAGAAGAAGAGCACTGGATGATTCAAGTTCAAGTTCCAGGAAGGACGTTCACGCCAGTTACTGAGCCCATAGAGTTTTCCTTTGATGTACCCACCTGGGGTCTAGGAAAGAGCATGGCAGACCACATCACGATGGGACGCATTGGAGAAGTTTACCACAAGGATCTCAGGATACTATTTACCAGATTTGTGGGCGCCGAGATGAGCAATGGGAGATGATCAGCACCAGGAAGGATAGATCTATTGCAGCTTTCATCCAGGAGTTAAATCAGCACATTCGTCGCCAGGAGAACCAGATGTGTGCAGGCATGATAGATCTGAAGAAGGCAATAGGCAATGACCAGGATGACGGAGCTGGAGGAAGAACTCAAGTCTACACGGGATGGATATGAGGAGGAAATGACGATACTCATGGAGAAGAATGACGATCTGACAAGGAAGCTAGGAGTATTCATGGGAGACCCCGCCCCAGGAGAAGAATACGACGATTCCACTTGCCCGGGGAACTACATCATCATCGACGACACCTACTCAGACCCCGACGATAGCGATGATGACTTTGTTAATGAAGCTGGAGCAGATATTATGGAATCTTCCACCGATCAATTTTTCTAGTCGACCACCATATCAGTAGTAGAAATTTCCCCCATGTATATAGTATAGTCCGAGCACTTTTGTAACGATAGTTAGACCGATTGTATGCCCTTGTTTGAATTGATTGAAGTGATATGATTGTGTTTGTCTCATGTGCATATGGGTAGTGTTTTCCCCCTAGACCTCATTCTATTCTGTTTTCTCACCTTTTCTAAACCCAGCAGATGCCTCGGAGACGCGACAATGGATTTGCTTTCCCGCCGGAGCTCACTCAGTTGATCCAGCAGCAGAATGCATTGATGCAGATACTAGTCCAGAATCGGAATCAGGGGAACAACAACAACCCACCACCACCTCCACCTGTTGATCACTTAGCCCGTTTTCTAAGGCTGAATCCGCCGGTGTTCTCCAGTAGCACCGAGCCGATAGTAGCAGATGATTGGCTCCGAAAGATTGGAAGGGAGTTGACCACAGCAGGATGCATAGATGCGGAGATAGTGCGTTTTGCCGCACATCAGCTTGATGGACCTGCAGCATCATGGTGGGAGAATTTCACAGCCACTTACCCCATCGACACTGTTACATGGGACCAGTTTCAGCAGGCTTTTCGCACTGCCCATGTATCAGCAGGAGCTATGGCAATGAAGAAGCGCGAGTTTCGCAACTTACGCCAAGGAGGATGCACCGTTGGCCAGTATGTGGATGACTTTAGTAAGCTAGCATGTTATGCCCCAGATGACGTCGCTACGGATGCAGCTAAACAGGAGAAGTTTCTGGAAGGACTGAATGATGAGCTGAGCATGCAGTTGATGGTGGAAACCTTCAATAACTACTAGGAGTTGGTAGATAGATCTCTCATGATTGAAGGGAAGCAGCAGCAGATTGACAACCGCAAGAGGAAGTATGGACAAGGGAAGTACAATTCTGGAACTCAGCAGAGACCCCGTTTTACCCCGAACTCGGGAGGACCCCTTCAACATAACCATAGAGGTCACAATCACAATGGAGGGATATCGCACAACCATAGTGGTCCCCAGAACGGGAATGGTAATGGAGGAAGCAACGACCAGAACCGTACCAACCCCGCAACGCCCGCCAAGAAGGATCTAAGTCACATTACTTGTTTCAAGTGCGGGAAGAATGGACATTATGCCACGGAGTGTTCTGAAGCAAAGAATGGAAATGGCAATGGAAGCTTTGGGAAGAAGCCCAACCGTTTCAACAGGGGACAAGTGAAGCACGTTAGCGTGGAGGAGGTTGAAGCGCAACCCGATGCAGTAATAGGTAAGTTTTTGGTTAAGTCATTTACTGCAATCGTTCTTTTTGATACTAGTGCATCGCATTCATACATATCAAGGGGATTTGTGGATAAGTTTAGACTGCCAAGCCAAGCCCTTAGGTCACCCATGTTAGTAACCTCGCCAGGAGTAGAGTATATGGCTAGCCTATGGTGTGATCAGTTACCATTAAGGATTGGTAACTACCTGTTCCCCTCAGACCTAATAGTATTGGAGTCACAAGGACTGGATGTGATATTAGGCATGGATTGGTTATCAAAGTATGGAGGGAACATTGACTGCGCCAGTAAGTCGATTTTGCTTACCACCCCAGAAGGAAGAAGGATCAAGTATGTATCCCGGCATGTGCCGAATAGGACTCAAGTGAATTCCTTATCGGGAGTTGTACAAGAGGAAGTACCAGTGGTGAAGGATTTCCCGGATGTATTTCCAAAAGAGTTGCCAGGCATGCCACCGGATAGAGACATTGAGTTTTTGATCGAGCTTTTGCCAGGCACAGGGCCAATATCTAAGAGACCTTACAGGATGCCCGCTAAGGATTTAGAGGAAATTAAGAAGTAGATTAAGGAGTTACTGGATAAATGCTATATTCGCCCAAGCTCGTCACCTTGGGGATCACCAGTGCTTCTAGTGGAAAAGAAGGATGGATCGTTGAGAATGGTTGTTGATTATCGAGGGTTGAATGAGGTGACGATCAAGAACAAGTACCCACTGCCGATGATAAATGATTTGTTTGACCAGCTGCAAGGAGCTAAGGTGTTTTCTAAGATCGATCTGCGATCAGGGTACCACCAGCTGAAGATTCGAGAGCAGGATATACCTAAGACAGCTTTTACCACAAGGTACGGGCTATATGAGTATACCGTTATGTCATTTGGTCTGACTAACGCACCTGCCTATTTTATGAACATGATGAACAAGGTGTTTATGGAGTTTTGGATAAGTTCTTCATGGTGTTCATTGATGATATTCTAGTCTACTCGAAGAATGAAGAGGAGCATAAAGAGCATTCTCGTCTGGTACTTGGGAAGCTCAGAGAACACCAGTTATATGCCAAGTTCAGCAAGTGTGAGTTTTGGTTGAAGGAAGTTGGATTCCTCGGACATGTTATATCCGGAGAAGGAATAGCAGTAGACCCTACCAAGGTTGTCACTGTGACAAATTGGGAAGCACCCACGTCAGTTGGAGAGATCCGGAGTTTTCTTGGACTCGCAGGATACTACCGGAGGTTCATTGAGAATTTCTCAAAGATTGCAAAGCCCATGACGGAGTTGCTAAAGAAGGACACCAAGTTCAAATGGACTGAGGAATGTGAGGCCAGTTTTCAGGAGTTGAAGAAACGCCTGGTTACAGCTCCAGTGTTGATTCTTCCAGACCAACGCAAGGATTACCAGGTGTATTGTGACGCTTCTCGTTGAGGACTTGGAGCAGTGCTCATGCAGGAGGGAAGAGTTGTTTCATATGCCTCACGGCAGCTTAATCCCCATGAGTTGAATTATGCTACCCATGATTTGGAGTTAGCAGCCGTAGTGCATGCGTTGAAGACATGGAGACATTTTCTCATCGGAAACCATTGTGAGGTGTACACGGATCACAAGAGTTTGAAGTATATCTTCACGCAGAAGGAGTTGAATCTCAGGCAGAGGAGATGGTTGGAGATCATTAAGGATTATGATATGAAGTTGCATTATCATCCCAGAAAGGCTAACGTAGTAGCCGATGCATTGAGTCGCAAGAGTCATGGCAATACACTCATGACCGGAGAGTTACCCGAGGAGTTAGCAGAGGATCTTTGTGAGCTATGTTGGGAAATAGTTCCGAGGGGTTATGTAGCGGCATTGGAGATTCAGTCTACTTTGATGGATAAGATCAGGGAAGCTTAGAAGATGGACAAGGAGATTGCCGAGATAAAAGAGAGGATGAGCAAAGGAAAAGCTAAGGGATTTCGTGAGGATGAGCACGATACCCTATGGTTTGAGGACCACGTATATGTGCCAAATGATCTGGAGATCAGGAAGTTGATTCTGCAAGAGGCCCACGATTCGCCGTATTCGATTCACCCAGGAAATACCAAGATGTATCTGGATTTGAAGGATAGCTTTTGGTGGACCAGAATGAAGAAGGATATTGTGGAGTATGTAGCAGTTTGTGATGTATGTCAAAGAGTGAAGGCAGAACATCAGAAGCTAGCTGGATTGCTACAGCCATTGCCGATACCCGAATGGAAGTGGGATAAACTAGGCATGGATTTCATCACGGGATTACCCAGGACTCGTTCAGGCTTTAACTCGATATGGGTTGTAGTCGATCGTTTGACGAAGGTAGCTCATTTGATCCCAGTGAAGACCACCTACACCAGTGCTAAGTTGGCAAAGATATACATGACCAGGATCGTATGTCTACATGGAGTTCCGAGGACCATTGTATCAGATAGAGGAACCCAGTTTACCTCAAAGTTTTGGAATCAGTTGCATGAGACTTTGGGAACCAGGCTAGAGTTCAGTACAGCCTTTCACCCGCAGACAGGTGGACAGACTGAGAGAGTCAATCAGATTTTGGAGGACATGTTGAGAGCTTGTGCGCTAGACTATGGATCTAGTTGGGACGACAACTTGCCTTATGCAGAGTTCTCTTACAACAACAGCTATCAAGCCAGTCTGAAGATGGCCCCTTTCGAAGCATTGTACAGAAGGAGGTGCAGGACACCGTTGTTGTGGGATGAAGTTGGTTGGACCAGATTTGATTAAAGAGTCAGAAGAGAAGGTTAAACTGATACGCGATAGACTCAAGGTAGCCCAGTCCAGGCAGAAGAGCTATGCGGATTCTAAATGCAAGGAGACAGTTTACAAAGTCGGAGACAGAGTGTATCTTCGTGTATCACCACTTCGAGGAGTGAAGCGTTTTGGAGTTAAGGGAAAATTAGCACCACGTTTTGTGGGACCATACATGGTTTTGGAACGTATGGGAGAAGTTGCTTACAAGTTTGAATTGCCCAAAGGATTGTCAGGAGTTCACGATGTGTTCCACGTTTCTCAGTTGAAGAAGTGCCACGCGGAGATGGTTGATATTCCTCTGAGAGATACAGTGCCACTGGAAGCGATTCAGTTGGATACCGATTTGACCTACGAGGAGAAACCAGTCAAGATTCTTGAGTTTGCTAGCCGAGTCACACGCAGTAAGGTTATCAAGTTCTGCAAAGTTCAGTGGAGCCACCATACCGAGGATGAAGCCACCTGGGAACGAGAGGAAGACCTACGGAAGGATCACCCTCACCTATTTTCTAGCCAACCCGAATCTCGAGGGCGAGATTCATCTTAAGGGGGGTAGGTTTGTAACATCCCAAATTTCCAATTTGGAATGTTATGCATTAGATCCTCATTGTGTATCATATTTTATTGCATTTTGGCTTGATCCTAGAAATTCTAAGCAACTCAAGGACCCACGGAGAGAGTTGGGGATTTCGTTATTTTCATATTTGAGTTTTCTCAAATTTTGAAAAGAGGATCGTTTGATTTTTATTATTTTCTCCTCGAATATTTCTTTTATGAAAATAAAAGAGGGGATAAAATGACTTCCCCAAAATAAAGAAATATTGGAGATTTAATATTAAAATCAAATAAGATTTTATTCAGAGTTTTTATCGCTATTTTATTTGAATTAGGAAAATATGTGTTTTCCAAAATTGCATTAGAGTCCCAAATAAATGTTCACCTTGTCCAGTAGATTTTTAGAGGACGGGAAAAATTTATTTCAGGATTTTTGGAGTCCGTTTACTATTTCGTTTCTTCGTTTTTCTGCATGGAATTATTTAAAAAAAGTCAACCGACTTACCGGGCCGTGTCCGACCTGGACACTGCGCCCGAGCGGCCTTTATAAGCCGAAGGCCCGAGCCGCCGCCACCCGCGCCAAACCCTAACCCTAGCCCCGACCCCGCCGCCGCCGCTGCCGCCGCCCACCGCCGCCCGCCCCCCGCCGCCGGAGCCGCTCGCCGCTGCCGCCACCAATCCGGCCGCCGATGAGGTAGTCGCCGCCGCCGCCGATTTTCGTCGGAAAACCGATCGGTTTTTTTTCGAAACCATAGATCTAGATCGGTTCGGTTTTTTTGGTTGAGTTATTTAACGAACGCTTGTTCGTACGCCTGTTTTAATGAACGGTTTTCACCCGTTAACCGCAGACAGCGAATGTTTGTTCGTTAGCCTGTTCGTCAGTTTTTCTTTTTCCAGGGTTTTTCCGTGATTATTTTCGATCGCGATTTCTGACCTGATCTTCGTTCTAGTATAACTTTTCGCTCGTTTATCGGAATCAAGCGATTCAAACGCCTGGATCTTCGTCTCGAAGCCCTCTTTCTGTTTAACCAACTTGAACAAGATTTTGCTGCTATAAAATTTGACTTTAGTCCAGATTAGTAATTGAATGTTGTTTCTTTTGCAGTTTGAGTTTTGTTGCTTCGTTTGATTTGTTTTGCAAACGGAGTTCTTAAGTTGAACTTTCTAGTTAGATCTCTTATTTGAGTTTTACCTGTGCATCTAGTTGAGTGCTTATTCACTAGTAGAAAACAGGGCATAGGTCACAGGGCAGTTTTCACATTAGCCCCGGTTCAGTCATGAACCGGGACCCATGGGGGCATTCGTCCCAGTTCGTGAGCCCAGGGGGTCGGCCGGGGCCTCGTGGGCATTGGTCCCGGTTCGTATGGAACCATTTGTCCCGGTTCGAGCCACAAACCGGGACTAATGGTCCTCGCTCCTGGCCCACAACCATTTGTCCCGGTTCTTGGCATGAACCGGGACAGAAGGCCCGGATTTAGTACCGGTTCATGCCACGAACCGGGACCAATGAGGTGCCTATATATACCCCTCGCCCGCGAGCAGAGCACTCCAGTGCTCTGTTTTTCTCTGGCCGGCGAGGGGAGGGCTTTGTGGTGCTCTAGCTCACCTCCTATACACATGAGGTGTTCGATGAAATGCCCGTGCCACACTAGTTAAGCTTTGTCCTCTCGAAGCTCGACCTCAAAGCTCCATTTTCCTCGAGATTTGTCTAGGTTTAGCGGCCCGTCACGTCCCATTCCCGTCTTCACCGCCGTCGACCGCCCGCGCCGATCTCGTCGCCGGCAACACCATGGTGAGCCTCTTGTTCTTATCTTCTTTTTGAAAGAAAAAAATTCTTACTTTAGATAGATACTTGTCTAATTTTCTTACTATTTTATTCCTTCTTATTACATAGTGCGATGGTTTTGGTATCCGCCCCCGTCGGCCCTCGTCCTGTCTATGATTCGGATGTGGTATATATTATCTTTTTATAACTATTTGATTCATTTATTGTTTATGACAAATATACCGACCAGTGTGACATAGATTTTATTTATCAAGGAGGTGGTTGAACCGGAAATTCTAACCGACCCTATTGTCGAGAGGTTAAATTTAGTTGAAGAAGAAAACAATTACTTGAAGGAAAAAATAAAAAAATTGAGGAGGAGAAGATGATATTGGAGTTGCATGTTGCGGATGTCGTCGATGATCACAAGATCAAGATGGATGCAATGCGCTTGAAGATTAGAAAGATTAGAAAATATGCCATTCATACCGAGGCTTGGTATCATTATGCCATTGGATCAATTGTTACCTTGGTTGCGATTATGATCGCATTTGTTTTCGCATTGAAATGTTTTACATAGTTTCAATTTATGGTTTAATTAATTAGATGCTCTGGAGAGCTATATATATGTTGTTAGATGAGAACTATGTATGTACTTTGGTTCTAATGTGATGATGAACTTCTATTAATTTGGTCACTTAATTATCTATTCATGATGTTCTGTAATGGTTTTTGACACACTTAATTATATATAATGCACGCAGATGAACCGGCAATGGATGTACGGTGACAGACACACCTCCGAGTACATTAAGGGCGTGCATGATTTTCTCGAAGTGGCTGAGGCAAACAAGCATAATGGTTTTATGTGTTGTCCATGCCCTACATGTGGGAATATGAACTCTTACTCTGACCGGAAAATCCTTCATGCCCACCTGCTTTACAAGGGTTTCATGCCACACTATAATGTTTGGACGAGGCACGGAGAAATGGGGGTTATGATGGAAGACGGCGAAGAAGAAGAGGACGATGACAACTATGTGCCCCCTGAATACGGTGATGCTGCAATGGGGGAAGCTGCTGAAGATCAAGAGGAACCAGACGATGTGCCCAATGATGCTGCAAGGGGGCAAGCTGCTGAAGATGAAGAGGAACCAGTGCCCGATGATGATGATCTCCGCTAGGTAATTGTCGATGCAAGGACGCAATGCGAAAGTCAAAAGGAGAAGCTGAAGTTCGATCGCATGTTAGAGGATCACAAAAAAGGGTTGTACCCCAATTGCGAAGATGGCAACACAAAGCTCGGTACCGTACTGGAATTGCTGCAGTGGAAGGCAGAGAATGCTGTGCCAGACAAAGGATTTGAGAAGCTATTGAAAATATTGAAGAAGAAACTTCCAAAGGATAACGAATTGCCCGACAGTACATACGCAGCAAAGAAGGTCGTATGCCCTCTAGGATTGGGGGTGCAGAAGATACATGCATGCCCTAATGACTGCATCCTCTACCGCGGTGCGTACAAGGATCTGAACGCATGCCCGGTATGCGGTGCATTGAGGTATAAGATCAGACGAGATGACCCTGGTGATGTTGACGGCGAGCCCCCCAGGAAGAGGGTTCCTGCGAAGGTGATGTGGTATGCTCCTATAATACCACGGTTGAAACGTCTGTTCAGAAACGAAGAGCATGCCAAGTTGATGCGGTGGCACAGTGAGGACCGTAAGAAAGATGGGAAGTTGAGAGCACCCGCTGACGGGTCGCAGTGGAGAAAAATTGAGAGAAAGTACTGGGCTGAGTTTGCAGCTCACCCAAGGAACGTATGGTTTGGTTTAAGCGCGGATGGCATTAATCCTTTCGGGGAGCAGAGCAGCAATCACAGCACCTGGCCCGTGACTCTATGTATGTATAACCTTCCTCCTTGGATGTGCATGAAGCGGAAGTTCATTATGATGCCAGTTCTCATCCAAGGCCCTAAGCAACCCGGCAACGACATTGATGTGTACCTAAGGCCATTAGTTGAAGAACTTTTACAGCTGTGGAATGGAAACGGTGTACGTACGTGGGATGAGCACAAACAGGAGGAATTTAACCTGCACGCGTTGCTGTTTGTAACCATCAACGATTGGCCCGCTCTCAGTAACCTTTCAGGACAGACAAACAAGGGATACCACGCATGCACGCACTGTTTAGATGACACTGAAAGTATATACCTGGACAAAAGCAGGAAGAATGTGTACCTGGGCCATCGTCGATTTCTTCCGACCAACCATCAATGTCGAAAGAAAGGCAAGCATTTCAAAGGCGAGGCAGATCACCGGAAGAAGCCCGCCATGCGTACCGGTGATCATGTACTTGCTATGGTCAATGATTTACACGTAATCTTTGGAAAGGGTCCCGGCGGACTAGCTGTTCCGAATGACGTTGATGGACACGCACCCATGTGGAAGAAGAAATCTATATTTTGGGACCTACCCTACTGGAAAGAGCTAGAGGTCCGCTCTTCAATCGACGTGATGCACGTGACGAAGAACCTTTGCGTGAACCTGCTAGGCTTCTTGGGCGTGTATGGGAAGACAAAAGATACACCTGAGGCACGGGAGGACCTGCAACGTTTGCACGAAAAAGACGGCATGCCTCGGAAGCAGTATGAAGGTCCTGCCAGCTACGCTCTTACGAAAGAAGAGAAAGAAATCTTCTTTGAATGCCTGCTCAGTATGAAGGTCCCGACTGGCTTCTCGTCGAATATAAAGGGAATAATAAATATGCCAGAGAAAAAGTTCCAGAACCTAAAGTCTCATGACTGCCACGTGATTATGACGCAACTGCTTCCGGTTGCATTGAGGGGGCTTCTACCGGAAAACGTCCGATTAGCCATTGTGAAGCTATGTGCATTCCTCAATGCAATCTCTCAGAAGGTGATCGATCCAGAAATCATACCAAGGCTAAGGAGTGATGTGGCGCAATGTCTTGTCAGTTTCGAGCTGGTGTTCCCACCATCTTTCTTCAATATCATGACGCACGTCCTAGTTCATCTAGTCGACGAGATTGTCATTCTGGGGCCCGTATTTCTACACGATATGTTCCCCTTTGAGAGGTTCATGGGAGTCCTAAAGAAATATGTCCGTAACCGCGCTAGGCCAGAAGGAAGCATCTCCATGGGCCATCAAACAGAGGATGTCATTGGGTTTTGTGTTGACTTCATTCCTGGCCTTAAGAAGATAGGTCTCCCTAAATCGCGGTATGAGGGGAGACTGACTGGAAAAGGCACGCTTGGAGGGGGGAACTCAATAATATGCAGGGACGGATATTCTTGGTCTAAAGCACACTACACAGTTCTACAGAACTCTACCTTGGTGACCCCGTATGTCGATGAACACAAGAACAGTCTGCGCTCCAAACACCTGGAGCAGTGTGACGACTGGATTACATGTGAACACATCAGGACTTTCAGCAGTTGGTTGGAAACACGTCTTAGAGGTGACACCACTGTTTGTGATGAGTTGTACTCGTTGTCCAGGGGACCATCTTCGACTGTATTGACTTACAAAGGATACGAGATAAATGGGAATACATTTTACACGATCGCCCAAGATCAAAAGAGCACCAACCAAAACAGCGGTGTCCGCTTTGATGCAGCAACCGAGAGGGGAAAGGACACATATTATGGTTACATAATGGACATATGGGAACTTGACTACGGACATGATTTTAAGGTCCCTTTGTTTAAGTGCAAATGGGTCAATCTGTCAGGAGGCGGGGTACAGGTAGACCCACAGTACGGAATGACAACAGTGGATCTGAACAATCTTGGGTACACTGACGAACCGTTCGTCCTAGCCAATGATGTGGCACAGGTTATGTATGTGAAGGACATGTCTACCAGACCGAGGAAAAGAAAAGATAAGGAAGCGAATACATCATACGATAAGCCAAAGCGGCACCTAGTTCTTTCAGGAAAAAGGGACATTGTGGGAGTGGAGGGCAAGATAGACATGTCTGAAGATTATGAAAAGTTTCATGAAATTCCTCCCTTCAAAGTCAAGGCTGACCCAAGCATCCTGATAAACGATGAAGATTATCCATGGTTACGGCGCAATAAGCAAATGACACAAGCGAAGAAAAAGTGAAGACTTTCTCCTGCAACTATTATGATTATAGCATGCCAACTTTGTAATAGACGAGTATGATACCATTGTCCGTTTTGTACAAGAAGTGCATCTAGTTTTTGCCGTAACCCTCTCAACTTTCTTGCACATGCTATGTGGATGAAATGATGATACCATGCCAACTTTCAACCTTTTCAGAGTTCATTTGAAATGCTTTATAAGCCCTGAGTGCAGAGAGGTTAGGCCCGTAAGCCTGCTTTAGAGAGGAGCTCGACAGCTCAGGCGCACCGCACCTTATAAACAGGTGCGGCTCTCTCTTAGCTAGCGAGGTGGGACTAAACTCACCACCACGCCACTGTGCAAGGCCATTGGTCCCGGTTGGTGGCACGAACCGGGACCAATTCCACCCTTTGGTCCCTGTTGGTGCCACGAACCGGTACTAATGAGGCTGTGGCCCCACGAGCACCTTTAGTACCTGTTCATGGCACGAACCGGTACTAGAGTTTCTTACTAGCTAAGCAGTTTTTTAGTCCCACCTCGCTAGCTGAGAGGCACTAGGAGCGGTTTATAAGCCCTGAGTGCAGAGACGATGAAGAAGAGGCGCAATGCTCACGTTGCTTAGCTTCAAGCCATGAGGAATAAGGTAGACTGCATCGAGCTATGTGCAGTGCAGTCTACACTATTCCGAAAGGCTTGAAGCAAACTCAACGCGCATTGCGCCTCTTTTTTATTTTTAGTCATTAAAAGCAAAAAGAATTTTCATAAAGAACTTTTTTTGATAGAAACTTTAATAGCAGAAAGAATTATCATAAAGTAAAATAAATAAGTAATTAGAAACAAAATAAAATAAAATAAATAAGTTTTTTGTTGTAAGTAGAAATAAAACAAAATAAATATAGCAAAAAAGAAAATAAAAAAACTAAATACAGCAAAAGGAATTTTCATAAAGAACTAATGGCACTAATAGAAAGTTTATATGTTTTCTAAAACTAATAGCACTAACAGACAGTTTATAATTTTGCTGACCTAAAAGCAAAAAGAATTAGAAAATAAAGCAAAAAATAAAAGAAAATAAATAATGCAAAAAAATTAGAAAACTGCCACCTATTGGGCCACCACGGCCTGAATACGACTAGAAACCCAACCTGGGCCAGGATTCAGGCCCGCAGAAGGCCCAATAGGCCAACAGACAGCACAGTGTGACATTAGGCCCGTAAGCCTGCATTTGAGAGGAGCTCGAGAGGGCAGCCGCAGTGGAGCTTATAAACCACTCCGAGCCCCTCTCAACTAGCGAGGTGGGACTAAACTTTTGGCCGCGGGCAGCGCAAGGCCTTTGGTCCCGGTTGGTGGCACCAACCGGGAC
>NC_057796.1:477280027-477280711 GCF_018294505.1 Triticum aestivum
AAAAAAAAATTGTATGTATGTAGATGTTCAAAATGTATGAATATATATGTCAAAAATGTTTTTTTGTTCATATAAAGTTTTTTGTTCATATATAGAAAGTTTTTATATATGACAATGGATATATATTCGATATATATGAGAAATGATGATCCACATGGAAAAGTTTTATATATGCAAAAGTTACAATTTTAGAAAAGTTTTATATATCTAGCTAGGAAGGGAAGAAGAAGTAGAAAAAGAAGGATAGGAAAGAAGAAAATAAGAAGAGGAAAGAAAGAAGAAGAGGAGAGGAAGAAGAGGAGAAATAATAAGAAGAGGAAAAAAGAAGAAAAAGAAGAGGAGAAGAAGAAAGGAATAGAGGAGAAGAAGAAAAAATAGAAAATCTTCTCCTCTATTCCTTTCTTCTTCTCCTCTTTTTTTTCTTCTTTTTTTCTTCAATCCGCTCCTCTATTCCTTTCTTCTTCTCTCCTCTTTTTATTTCTTCTTCGTTTTCTTATGTTTTATCGGGTCTGTTGTCGTCGATATATACCCCTCCCGATAACTTCAACACGAGGGGGGATAACTTCAACACGAGGGGGGGTCGATATGCCCCCTCCCCGATAACATTATTTTCCCGTGTATATATGTCGTCGTTGTCGATATAACCCCCTCCTGATAACTTCAACACGTGGGGGGGGTCGATAT
>NC_057796.1:477280778-477315820 GCF_018294505.1 Triticum aestivum
CCCCCTCCCCGATAACATTATTTTCCCGTGTATATATGTCGTCGTTGTCGATATAACCCCCTCCTGATAACTTCAACACGTGGGGTGGGGGGTCGATATACCCCCTCCCCGATAACATTATTTTCCCGTGTATGTATGTTGTCGTTGTCGATATTACCCCCTCCCGATAACTTCAACACGAGGGGGGATAACTTCAACATGAGGGGGGGTCGATATACCCCTCATCGATAACATTATTTTCCCATGTATGTATGTCGTCGTTGTCGATATATATAACTCCCTCCCAGATAACTTCGACATGATGGACGGTCGATATGTATACCCCCTCTCGACCGTGATAACTTATACCACGGGAGCACCCCCCGGCCCTCTCGCTCGACCAAAACTCTCGAGGACACCCAAACCCTAGAAAAAACGATGTCGGTCTCCTACCCCCTCCCGCCGCGCCCCTACCCTTGAAGCGTTGCCTAGGCCACCCCATACCCGGAATAAGCTAGGTCTACGTTTGCACTAATATATCCACCTGCTGTCATGTTTGTGTAATAATTGCCATGTTGTAATATTTGCAGAAACAATGGAGCACGGACGAGATGAGCAAGTAGAAGATGTGTTGGGGGACATAATCTTAGCCGGAGGTGATATCTTGTCGTATCTTAACGACAATGATGGTCTGGAAGAACAGGGTGAAGAAGCAGGCTGCGGTGATCGAAGAGTAGAGGAGGAAAGACATGATTATGATGGCTCCGGTGACCCAATGCTGGTGCAAGAAGGAGCCCGTGGTGACGGCTCCGGTGACCGAACAGAGTCCGGCCAGGTAAATATATTAGTTAAGCCTGTGCTGACTAGCTAATTGATGCATTCATTGTTTTGGTATGTACACATATTAATTAACACTCGTCTTTCTTCTTTTTTCTAGCCCTCCGGATCGAGCACAACTGCGGTAAAGAGACGAGGCCCGAAGAGAAAGTTGCGCTCGGATTGAACCCCTCCGGACAAAGGATGCTTTTGCTGCTCAGTGCGGGGTTCTAGTTAGGGACAAGATCCTGATCAGCATCCACCAATGGTATAAGCCTAAGAAGGAAGACCCTGAGGTGTCTTATGTCAATGATATGCAGAAAGATGATCTTTGGACTGAGCTGAAGGCAACTTTCACCCTACCGCCAGAGGAGGATCCGGAGAAGCCAGTTATAGAGCAATTAATCAAGTCTCATGCTCTTATGAAGATGGCAGACCTATTCAGGAGGTGGAAGAATGAGCTGAAAACTTTTGTCGACAAAGAAGAGACACCAGAATTCGTCGGCCGGTATGAGAAGATCAGAGATCACTGGCCCGCATTTGTGGCCCACAAGACATCGGAAAAGAGTAAGAAGATGTCAGCGACAAACAAGCAGCATGCTGCGAAGAAGAAGCTTCACCATCGCACGGGCTCAGGTGGCTACCTCAAAGCCCGGCCTAAGTGGGCCAAGTCTGAGAGGGATCTGCTTGATAAAGGGATCGAACCAGAGACAATGAACTGGCCAGACCGTTGCCGGACTTGGTTCTTCGGGGCTGGCGAAACCTTGGACCCTGTATCAGGGAGGTGTCGTTGGACGGACGAGCAACTTGCAATACCCGTCAAGAAGCTTAAGCACTATATCGATGCAGCGCAGCAAGGGACGTTCGTTCCAGACAGAGAGAACGACGAGCTCACAATCGCCCTCGGGAATCCTGAGCACCCTGGACGGACACGAGGCACGCCAGGCTCCGTTCCGTGGAAGGCTGGTTTTCCGGACGCAGGCGGTTACAAAACCCAGGAGAGGAGGAAAAAAGTGGAGCAGATACAAATTCAGCGTCTGCACGAAAGGGTTCAAGTGCTAGAGGAACGAGACGGCAATAGAGATGCCGAAACTGCCCCCGAAGCTACACCGCCATCTCAGCGTAGAAGCAGCGTGGCTTCCACCGAGCTGCCTCAGCTGGAGCATGCGGCTACTCCTAGCTACCCCGTGGATGCTATCACGGAGTCTCAACATTGCCACCTTATGGCGGAATGGCAGAACTTGAAAGTCAAGGCGGCTGTTGGCTCTGTTTTACCTACTGAACCCGGCGCAACCTACCTCTGCCGGCTGATTCCAGAAGGATATGCTAGGGTGATGGTGGATGAAATAACGGAGGGATTTGAGGACCTCCAGCTTGACCACCCTACCGGTGAAGGGGAGACTCGGCTGGGTTTAGCTCTGAAGACTCCATGCCTATGGCGGAAGGAGCTCATCAAGCTTCCGAACTGGACGGCTCCGGCGAGTAAGGGCACTCCGCCTCCTCCTCCGCCTCCTCCTCCGCCTCCTCCTCCGGCGAGTGATCAGGGCACACAGCCTCCTTCTCCGGCGCGTGGCGGCACTCCGCCTCCTTCTCCGCCAGCGCCGGCGCGCCAGGGCAGCCATCCTCCTCCTTCTCCGCCTCGTCAGCAAGGGCGGAAGAGACCCGCCGCCGCTGCGGCTGCTCCGGCGCGTCGTAGTCCTTCTCCTCCGCCTCGTAAGCAAGGAAAGAAGACAGCCGCAGCCGCTCCATCTGCTCTGCCGGTGTCTAGCAGTACAGCTGCCAGAGGCGGGAGGCAATACAGATTCGGTCCTTCTCTGAAGACTCCAGAGAAGTTACCATATGAGAGGACCGAGGAGGAGAACGCGAAGATCGTGCGAGCCGAAGTGAAGAACTTCTTTGAAGGGGTCAAAGCAAAGAAACATCCACCTCCGGAGGAGAAGGTAGATCCGGTGAAAGCAAAGCGCACTCTGGCTGCCCTGACAAAACCACCAAAGTCTCCGCCAAGAGGCAACTATGAGCGCGTTCTTGGAAAGGCATATGCCGAAGCGGAGCGGTCGGGAAGTACTGTCAGTGATAAAAGGATGAAAGAACGACGAGCTGGGAAAAAAATTGCCCAGCTCGGCGAACAAGCGAACCAATCGTGCCCCCCGCTCAAGGTGTCAAAATACATCGTCGCTAATGATCCGGGTATGGTGCCCGGTTATAGCAATCTTGGAGATTACCTGCCCGACGATGTACATTATGAAATCATGGAGGTGGACAACCACAAATACCATTACGGGAAGCCTCTTATCAAAGATGTCAGATCTCTAAGCACGATGATGCGAAGACTACATGATTGGTACATGAAAACCTACAGAGAGTCTGATGGGATGAGTACTTCGACGCTGAGAGTTAAACCGGAGCATGACCTCGTTGGAATTGACCTGCTGAATGTTCCATTTGAGGATTTCTTCCAGTTTTACAATCTAAAGTCCCTTGATAAAACAACGATCACTTGCTACTGTCTGTAAGTAGTACTACTTCTGTCATTAAGTCTCTCTATATAGGTCAGCTCTTTCATTGCATGTATTTATACTTATCCTCACTATATTATGCAGATTGAAGATCGCCGAATTGAAGAAAAGACAAATCGGTGATATTGGGTTCATCAACACAAATTTCATAGATGCATATACGGTTGAAAAACATCCCAAAGAAGCCGAGGCCAACTTGCTACAATCGTTGGTATTAAATCAAAACAAAGATATAATACTCTTTCCTTACAACTTCAAGTGAGTGTTATTGTCTTCTGCATATTCGGTTTCCCTTATTAGTCCAGGTTATGGTAATGTAATTGATGACTTATGCATGCATGCGCAACTTCCACTATATTCTCCTAGAGATTAAGCTTGAGCCGGGAGTAGTAACCGTCTTAGACTCGAGACGAAAAGATCCCCAAGACTATGCGAACATGACTCAAATGCTCCAGAAGTAAGTTAAATCGATCATTATCCACCATATCAGCAACTTTGTTCATTTCCTGATATCAAGTAATTGTTTTCTTTGTCTGGCAGGGTTTGGAGAAAATTCACCTCAAAAGCCCCGGGACTGCCGAACCAGCTGCAATTTAGACACCCGAAAGTAAGTACTATAGTAGCATGTTCCGCGCATCTCCTAGTGATTCAAGCGCTAGTTTGATCAATACCATTTAGCATGCTTGCTTATCAGTTTGATTGACCTCTATTTCTTGTAAAGTGGTTGTGGCAGCAACCCGGGAATAATTACTGTGGATACTACGTTTGCGAGTCCATCCGCTACCATACCTGTGAGCGGGGCTACATTGAAGAACAATATGAAGTGCGTAAGCAATAATATTCACAATTTTATTTTATTACCATCATTTGTGTTGAGTTTCATTTATTCATATATATATGTATTGGCCCCCTTCTTCAAATTAGATTTTTCGGAAGCGGGATCAACTCCTAGCAGAAGATTGTATGCGAGGAATTCAAGAGGAATTGGCGGCATTCTTCCTTGACCACGTGATCGCTGAAAACGGAGAATACTATGTGGACCCTGTGTTCCTACAATATAATTAGGATATTGTATTGTAAGAGATAATTATTGTATATATGTAGCCGGTAGTGTCGGATAGATATACGAGAACTTGTTGTTCGACCAATATCGTGGAGAAGGAGAGGTGGTCGATATCACTTCTCTCTGTTTGCATATGTTCATGACGATCTTCTGTTTCCTTCATTTGATTACTAGCTAGCGTCTGCTCCTCTCCATACGTATATAGTACGTAGCGTCGACCAAGCACGGAGATAAGAGAGGACACTTCTCTCTATTAATTAGCTAGCTAACACAATATATGAAACACCTAAATTAACCCCCCAAAACCCCTAAACCACCCCCTTTCAAAAAAAACAAAAACCTCAGCTCCTGCCAGGTGCTGACGCGTGCATGCCTATTGGTCCCGGTTGGTGGCACCAACCAGGACCAAAGGCCCTCCTGCCTGGGCTCCCCGCACCGGCCACGTGGACGGCCTTTAGTCCCGGTTCGTGTAAGAACCGGGACTAAAGGGCTAGGGCATTAGTAACGACCCTTTAGTCCCGGTTCCTGAACCGGGACTAAAGGCCATTATGAACCGGGGTAAAAGCCCCTTTTCCTACTAGTGATTGTATGCTTGTTTGTTTGCGATAGAGTACCCGGAGTGCGAAGCGTGCTACTACGAGTCTCTAGGTTTCACGGATCATCAGCAAGGCAAGTAACACTTTGATCATACCCCTTTGCTACCTAGTTTTATTGCATTAGATCAATCCCCAAACAATTGCATGGTTAGGATCTGATTAAATTGTGGGTTTTGGGAAGTAGATGAGGTAGTACCTATTCACCTGTTTATTTTCAAACCTATGGGAGTTACTTCTACGTTGCTTATATTGCTATGATATGCTTGTAGACGTGGATTGGGTTTGAGTGTATTCATGACAGATGTGAGTTTTTTAATAAATGGTTCGACTTAAGGTGGCAACTTAAATACACATCTGGGTGGATTGCTTATGGGCACCGGGAGAATCCAGTGTTGTCCTAGGATATCCCGGAGGACCCGTGTGATCATCCTACGGCCCGCCACCCAGGCTCAAAGGGATCATAAGATTATTCATGCTAGAAACTTCCGTGTGCAGCCACAAGCCATTATGGGCTCTGACATAGTTGAGTAAGTTGCGTGAAGCTCTTGAAGAGGTAGACTAGCAGATGTAGTGGGTTGTAGGTGGTACTGTCTATATAGAGTAGAGAGTTAATGCTTCAGAAAGACTGTGTCTCGAATCTCCGACCATGGATGTATTCGAGTCTTGTGGGGAAAAGTGCGGAAACCTCTTCATAGTGTACAAACTAATCATGGTTAGCCGTGTCCCCGGTTATGGACATCTTGAGTATCTAGTTCTTGGATTATCATGTGGATCTCATCACTCTTAATATAATTTGATTGGGTTTAATAATGATGCTTAATTGGGATTGAGTTGGAGGAACCTTCTCAATGTTTAACAACCACCATGATAGTTAAATAAAATTTATTCCTTTGTTGTAGGGAAAAATTGGCTTTATGCAAAACTGTAACCATAGAGCTTACCACCAGCCATATATGCATGTAGTGATAGCATTTATTCTGTTCATTACTCTCTATGTGTTACTTTGCCAGCATATTCCATGTGCTGACCCATTTCGGGCTGCAACGTTCATGTTGCAGACTTTTCAGACGACGAGTAAGGAGCCTTAGGTCGCTATCTTTCACTCAATGATGCCGTTGGAGTTGATGGACTCACTTTATCTTCCAAGCCTTCCGTTGTTATCGTTTTAGATGGCCTTAAGCCATATTTATTGTAATAAGTTCTCTTTTGAGACATTCGATGTAATAAGTGTGTGATTGCTACTCTGTTATAAATCCTCAAGTACTGTGCGTGTCAGCATTACCGATCCAGGGATGACACTGATGCACAGAGATCAGACTGTTTGAGGTCTGGTCGCTACACCCATCTTTTTATCCTTAGTAGCAACGATGCATACGTGTCAGTTCCCTTTCTGTCACTGGGATCAAGCACCGTAAGATCGAACCCACTACCAGGCACCTCTTCCCATTGCAAGATAAATAGATCAAGTTGGCCAAACAAAACCTAAATATCGGAGAAGAAATACGAGGCTATAAGAGATCATGCATATAAGAGACCAGAGAAACTCAAATAACTTTCATGGATATAAAAAGATAGATCTGATCATAAACTCGAAGTTCATTGGATCCCAACAAACACACCGCAAAAGACTTACATCATATGGATCTCCAAGAGATCATTGTATTGAGAATCAAGAGAGAGAGAGATGAAGCCATCTAGCTACTAACTACGGACCAGAAGGTCTACAAGGAACTACTCACGCATCATCGGAGACGCACCAATGGAAGTGGTGAACCCCTCTGTGATGGTGTCTAGATTGGATCTGGTGGTTCTGGACTCTGCGGCGGCTGGATGAATATTTCGTTGACTCCCCTAGGGTTTCTAGATTTTTGGGGTATTTATAGAGCAAAGAGGCGGTCCGGGGGGCACCCGAGGTGGGCACAACCCACCAGGGCGCGCCAGGGCCTCCTGGCGCGCCCTGGTGGGTTGTCTGCCCTGGTGGGTTGTCCCCTCCTCGGGACTCCCCCCAGGTGCAACCAGGGCCCATTTCTTCCTTCTGGCCCATACAAATTTCCGTCAAGTTTCGTGGCATTTGGACTCCGTTTGATATTGATATCCTGCGATGTAAAAACATGAAAAAATAGCAACTGGCACTTGGCACTATGTCAATAGGTTAGTACCAAAAAATGATATAAAATGACTATAAAATGATTATAAAACATCCAAGATTGATAATAAAACAGCATGGAACAATAAAAAATTATAGATACGTTGGAGACGTATCAGGTCGCTAGATGGGATCTCATGGGTACAGAAGGTTGTGGCGGTGGAAAAGTGTTTTTGTGGATGCCTCTCGTAGTTTGGGGATATATGGGAATATATAGGAGAAAGAATTAGGTCAGGAGAGTCAACGGGGGCCCACAAGGGTGGGGGCGCGCCCTATCCCCCTGGGCGCACCCTCTGTCCTTGTGGCCGCCTCGTGGCTCCTCCGACTTCATCTCCAAGTCTACTGGTTGTCTTCTGGTCCAAGAAAAAACATCGCGAAGGTTTTATTCCGTTTGGACTCTGTTTGGTATTCCTTTTCTGCGAAACTCAAAAATAGGGAAAAACATGAACTGGCACTGGGCTCTAGGTTAATAGGTTAGTCCCGAAAATAATATAAAATAGCATATTAATGCATATAAAACATCCAAAATAGATAATATAATAGCATGGAACAATCAAAAATTATAGATACATTGGACACGTATCAAGCATCCCCAAGCTTAGTTCCTGCTTGTCCTCTAGTAGGTAAATGATGGAAACAAAAATTTTGATGTGGAATGCTACCTAACATATTTATTCATGTAATTTTCTTTATTGTGGCATGAATGTTCAGATCCGTAAGATTCAAAACAAAATTTTAATATGGACATAAAAACAATAATACTTCAAGCCTACTAACAAGGTAATTATGTCTTCTCAAAATAACATGGCCAAAGAAAGCTTATCCCTACAACATCATATAGTCTGGCTATGCTCCATCTTCATCACACAAAATATTTAAATCATGCACAACCCCGATGACAAGCCAAGCAATTGTTTCATACTTTTGATGTTCTCAAACTTTTTCAACTTTCACGCAATACATGGGCGTGAGCCATGGACATAGCACTATAGGTGGAATAGAAGGTGGTTGTGGATAAGACAAAAAGAAGGAGATAGTCTCACATCAACTAGGCGTATCAACGGGCTATGGATATGCCCATCAATAGATATCAATGTGAGTGACTAGGGATTGCCATTCGACGGATGCACTAGAGCTATAAGTTTATGAAAACTCAAAAAGAAACTAAGTGGGTGTGCATCCAACTCGCTTGCTCACGAAGACCTAGGGCAATTTTGAGGAAGCCCATCATTGGAATATGCAAGCCAGGTTCTATAATGAAAAATTACCACTAGTATATGAAAGTGACAATATATGAGACTCTCTATCATGAAGATCATGGTGCTACTTTGAAGCACAAGTGTGGTAAAAGGACAGTAGCATCGTCCGGGGTCTCATCCCGACTTGCGGGGGAATAATAGTCTCCATCATCCTTTCCTCACATGGGACAATGCTCTAATAATGAAGATCATCACACTTTTATTGACTTACAACTCAAGAATTACAACTCGATACTTAGAACAAAATATGACTTTATATGAATGCCTGCGACGGTGTACCGGGATGTGCAATGAATCAAGAGTGACATGTATGAAACAATTATGAACGGTGGCTTTGCCACAAATACGATGTCAACTACATGATCATGGAAAGCAATATGACAATGATGATGCGTGTCATAATAAATGAAACGGTGGAAAGTTGCATGGCAATATATCTCGGAATAGCTATGGAAATGGCATAATAGGTCGGTATGGTGGCTGTTTTGAGGAAGGTATATGGTGAGTGTATGGTACTGGCGAAAGTTGTGCAGTACTAGAGAGGCTAGCAATGGTGGAAGGGTGAGAGTGTGTATAATCCATGGACTGAACATTAGTCATAAAGAACTCACATACTTATTCAAAAGTCTATTAGTTATCGAAATGAAGTACTACGCGCTTGCTCCTAGGGGGATAGATTGGTAGGAAAATACCATCGCTCGTCCCCGACCGCCACTCATAAGGAAGACAATAAATAAATAAATCATGCTCCGACTTCAACACATAACGGTTCACCATACGTGCATGCTACGGGACTCACAAACCTCAACACAAGTATTTCTCAAATTCACAACTAATCACTAGCATGACTCTAATATCACCATCTTCATATCTCAAAACAATCATAAGGAATCAAACTTCTCATAGTATTCAATGCACTTTATATGAAAGTTTTTATTATACCCCTCTTGGATGTCAATCATATTAGGACTAAATTTATAACCGAAGAAAATTACCAGGTTGTTTAAAAACTCTCAAAATAATATAAGTGAAGCATGAGAGTTCATCAATTTCTATAAAATAAAACCACCTGCTCTAAAAAGATATAAGTGAAGCACTAGAGCAAAATTGCCTAGCTCAAAAGATATAAGTGAAGCACATAGAGTATTCTAATAAATCACGATTCATGCGTGTCCCTCTCAAAAGGTGTGTACAGCAAGGATGAATGTGGCAAACTAAAAAGCAAAGACTCAAATCATACAAGACACTCCAAGCAAAACACATATCATGTGGTGAATAAAAATATAGCCTCAAGTAAAGTTACTGATAGACGAAGAGGAAAGAGGGGATGCCTTCCGGGGCAACCCCGAGCTTAGGCTCTTGGTTGTCCTTGAATATTACCTTGGGGTGCCTTGAGCATCCCCAAGCTTAGGCTCTTGCCACTCCTTATTCCATAGTCCATCAAATCCTTACCCAAAACTTGAAAACTTCACAACATAAAACTAAACAGAAAATCTCATAAGCTCCGTTAGTATAAGAAAATAAATCACCACTTTTGGTACTGTTGTGAACTCATTCTTTATTTATTTTGGTGTAATATCTACCATATTCCAACTTTTCCATGGTTCAAACCCCCCGATACTACCCATAGATTCATCAAAATAAGCAAACAACACCAAGAAAACAGAATCTGTCAAAAACAGAACAGTCTGTAGCAATCTGAATACTTCGAATACTCCTGTAACTCTAAAAATTCTGAAAAATTAGGACAACCTGAGCAATTTGTATACAAGTCTTGTTCAAAACAAATCGGATCAAAAGCACACTTCCGTGAATTATGGAAATTATTTTCCCAGGCACAAAAGTTTCTGTTTTTAGCAAGATCAAGTTAACAATCACCGTAAGCCATCTCAAAGGTCTTACTTGGCACAAACACTAACTAAAACACCGAAACACAATTACTAAAGAGGTAATAATGTGTTTTTTATTCAATAATAGTAGCAAAACAAAAAAACACAAAAATAAAATTAGGTTGCCTCCCAACAAGCGCTATTGTTCAACGCCCTTAGCTAGGCATAAAACACGAATAGATCTAGGTATTGTCATCTTTGGTATGCAATCCATAAGTAGCTCTCATAATAGATTCATATGGAAATTTAATTTAATTTCTTGGAAAGTGTTCCATGCCCTTCCTTAACAGAAATTTAAATCTAATGTTTCCTTCTTTCATATCAATAATTACACCGATCGTTCTAAGGAAAGTTCTACCAAGAATAATAAGACATGTAGGATTGCAATCTATATCAAGAACAATGAAATCTACGGGCACATAATTCCTATTTTCAACAATAAGAACATCATTAATCCTTCCCATAGGTTTCTTAATAGTGGAATCCACAAGATGCAAATTTAAAGAACAATCATCAGATTCACGGAAACCTAACACATCACATAATGTTTCGGAATCGCGGAAACACTAGCACCCAAATCACACAAAGCATGGCACTCATAATCTTTAATCTTAATCTTAACCTTAATAATAGGTTCCCACTCATCATAAAGTTTTCTAGGGATAGAAACTTCCAATTCAAGCCTTTCTTCAAAACATTGCATCATAGCATCGACGATATGTTTAGTAAAAGCTTTGTTTTGATTATAAGCATGAGGAGAATTCAACATGGATTGCAACAAGGAAATACAATCTATTAACGAACAATTATCATAATTAAATTCCTTGAAATGCAAAAGAGTGAGTTCATTGCTACTCAAAATTTTGACCTCTCCAATCCCACATTTATCAATTTTTGCATCAAGATCTAAAAACTCCGAATCATTGGGACGCCTTTTAACTAAAGTTGACTCATCTCCAGTCCCATCCTTATCAAGATTTATATTGGAAAACAAATATTCAATAGGAGTCACATCAATCACTTTAAGATCTTCATCATTATTTTCACAGAAACTAGAAGAACATGTTTTTACACACCAATCTCGTTTAGCACGAATCTTAGCGGTTCTTTCTTTGCACTCATTAATGGAAACTCTCATGGCTTTGAGAGACTCATTATTATCATGCTTGGGTGGAATAGATCTAAGTTTCAAAGAATCAACATCAAGAAAAATTCTATCCACGTTCCTAGCCAAATCATCAATCTTAAGAAATTTTTCTTCAATCAAAGCATTGAAATTCTTTTGCGAACTCATAAATTCTTTAACATTATTATCAAATTTAGAGGGCATATTATTATAATTTCCATAGGAATTGTTGTAGGAATTACCATAATTATTAGAGGAATTACTAGGAAACGGCCTAGGATTAAAATTACCTCTATATGCGTTATTACCAAAATTGTTCCTACCAACAAAATTCGCATCCATAGATTCATTATTATTTTCAATAAAAGTAGACTAAGGCATATCATTAGGATCAATAGAAGCACTCTTGCTAGCAAATAATTTCATAAGCTCATCCATCTTTCCACTCAAAAGATTAATCTCTTCAATCACATGCACTTTTTTACTAGTAGAAGATCTTTCGGTATGCCATTGAGAATAATTAACTATAATATTATCTAGGAGTTTGGTAGCTTCTCCTAAAGTAATTTCCATAAAAGTACCTCCCGTGGCTGAATCTAAAAGATTTCTAGAAGCAAAATTCAATCCGGCATAAAAAATTTGTATAATAATCCACAAATTCAAACCATGAGTGGGGCAATTTCTTATCATCAATTTCATCCTCTCCCAAGATTGTGCAACATGTTCATGATCAAGTTGCCTAAAATTCATAATATCGTTCCTAAGGGAGATGATCTTAGTGGGAGGAAAATACTTAGAAATAAAAGCATCTTTACACTTATTCCATGAATCAATACTATTTTTAGGCAAAGATGAAAACCAAGTCTTAGCACAATCTCGTAGTGAGGTACGGAAATAGCTTCAATTTAATAATACCATTATCGACATCTTTTTTTCTTTTGCATATCACCAAATTAATGAAATTGTTTAGATGGGATGCGGCATCTTCACTAGGGATGCCGGAAAATTGATCTTTCATAACAAGATTCAGCAAAGCAGCATTAATTTCACAAAGATTCCGCACTAGTGGCGGGAACACTCGGAGTACTAATAAAATCATCATTATTTGTGTTGGAAAAGTCACACAATTTGGTATTCTCTTGAGCCATCGTGACAAAGCAAGCAATCCAATACACGAGCACACAAATAGCAAACGAAGAAGACGAACGAAAGAGGGGCAAAGAAAAGGCAAATCTTTTCAAAAATCATTTTAGAGGTGGGGGAGAGGAAAACGAGAGGCGAATGGCGAATAATGTAATGCAAGAGATGAGAGTTTATGATGGGTACTTGGTATGTCTTGACATGGTGTAGATCTCCCCGGTAACGACGCTAGAAATTCTTCCTACTACTTCTTGAGCTTGCGTTGGCTTTTTCCTTGAAGAGGAAAGGGTGATGCAGCAAAGTAGAGATAAGTATTTTCCTCAGTTTAAGAACGAAGGTATCAATCCAGTAGGATACAACGCACAAATCACCGAATACCTGCACAAACAATCAAACAACTTGCACCCAACACGATAAAGGGGTTGTGAATCCCTTCATGGTTACTTGCAAAAGTGAGATATGATAGAGATAGATAAATGATAAAGTAAATGTTTTTGGTATTTTTGGTTTATAGATCTGAAAGTAAAAGACTGCAAAATAGTAGATTGGAAACTTATATGATGCAAAATAGACCCGGGGGCCATAGGTTTCACTAGATGCTTCTCTCGAGATAGCAAATAATACAGTGGGTGAACAAATTACTGCCGAGCAATTGATAGAAAAGCGCAAAGTTATGATGACATCTAAGGCAATGATCATGAATATAGGCATCACATCCGTGTCAAGTAGACCGAAACGATTCTGCATCTACTACTATTACTCCACACATCGATCTCTATCCAGCATGCATCTAGAGTATTAAGTTCATAAAGAACGGAGTAACACATTAAGTAAGATGACATGATGTAGAGGAATTAACTCAAGCAATATGATGAAAACCCCATCTGTTTATCCTCGATGGAAACAATACAATACGTGCCTTACTGCCCCTACTGTCACTGGGAAACGACACCGCAAGATTGAACCCAAAGCTAAGCGCTTCTCCCATTGAAATAAAAACCAATCTAGTTGGCCAAACCAAACCGATAGTTCGAATAGAATTACAAATATATCAAATCATGCATATAAGAATTCAGGGAAGATTCAAATAATATTCATAGATAAGCTGATCATAAATCCACAATTCATCGAATATCGGCAAACACACCGCAAAAAAGTATTACATCGAATAGATCTCCAAGAACATCGAGGGGAACATGGTATTGAGAATCAAAGAGAGAGAAGAAGCCATCTAGATACTAGCTATGGACCTATAGGTTTGTGGTAAACTACTAACGCTTCATCAGAAGGGCAATGGACATGATGTAGAAGCCCTCCGTGATCGAATCCCCCTCCGACAGGGTACCAGAAAAGGTCCCTAGATGGGATCTCACGGGTACAGAAGGTTGCGGCGGTGGAAAAGTGTTTTCGTGGATGCCTCTGGTGGTTTGGGGATATATGGGAATATATAGGCGAAAGATTAGGTCAGGAGAGTCACGGGGGGGCCACAAGGGTGGGAGCGCGCCCTTTGTCCTTCTGGCCGCCTCGTGGCTCCTCCGGCTTCATCTCCAAGTCTCCTGGTCCAAGAAAAATCATCGCGAAGGTTTTATTCCGTTTGGACTCCGTTTGGTATTACTTTTCTACAGAACTCGAAAACTGGGAAAACTGGAACTGGGCTCTAAGTTAATAGGTTAGTCCCAAAATAATATAAAATATCATATTAATGCATATAAAACATCCAAAACAGATAATATAATAGCATGGAACAATCAAAAATTATAGATACGTTGGAGATTAGAGTTATCAAGGAACCATTAATATTTTCCAAAGACAACTTTCCTTCATAAAAGCCCTGGATAAGCCGCAGAAAATCCTTCTCAATGATAGGCCAACACCTCTTAACAAACGGTCCATTAAACTGATCTCTTCAGCAGAAAGGTTTAGAAAGGTCCTTGTCGGATTTCGGGTTCCAGCAAAACCCTTGAGGTTCGAACACTGGGGTGCACACGAAGATCTCTCCCTCCCCCTAGCTCGCTCTAGCCACGATCGCCAGGCCTAGCGCAACGAACCCAGAGAACAAAGGGACACAAGATTAATACTGGTTCGGGCAACCAATGTGGTGTAATACCCTACTCTAGTGTGGTGTGGTGGATTGCCTCTTGGGCTGAGTATGAACAGTTACAAGGGAAGAACAGCCTCCTGAGGAGAGGTTCTCTTGTGTTTGGTGAGCTGGTGTAGTGTCTCTCTAGCTGATCTCAATCTCTCTCCTGTCTATGGTGGTGGCTAGTCCTATTTATAGAGGCCCTGGTCCTCTTCCCAGATATTGAGCGGGAAGGGATCCCACAACGGCCAAATTCGAAGGGAGACAACTAGTACAAGTTATCCTGACTAAAGGTGGTCTTCGCCTGCCAAAGGCTCTGGTGGTGACGCCATGTTGGGCTCCACGGTGACCTCCGTCCTGCCGTCCTACTGGTCTCGGTCTTGTTGCACCGATATGGAAACCTTTCCCGGATGCCTCGGGGCTCCTCGCCTGCATTTGCCTCTTTAGCACCAAAGAGGAAACGAGGACACTGCGCACGCTGGCGCCCGCCTAGCCATGGTCGTCGTGGCTTGCGTCACGGGAACCTCGCGAGGTGCCCCTTGCCTTGATCTCCCCGCCCCTTGCGAGCCAGCCTGATGAGGCCGCCCCCGAGGAGGTCTTGCGTCGTCCGCCTCGCGAGGCTTGGCCCCTCGCGAGGGTCTTGAGTGTTTGCTGGTGAAGATGGGCCGTACAGGGTCGCTGGTGGAGCCACGCCGTGGGTCACAAGCAGGCAAGTCTGGGGACCCCCGTTCCCAGAACGCTGACAGTAGCCCCCGGGCCCAAGGCACGCTCGGACTTGGCTTCGAGGCGAAGCCAGGGGCAAGTGCGGAGCGCCGCGGGCCCCCATAGCCTACGGCCTTGGTTGACGCATGGTGATTGATTGGACGTGGGCATCTCCGCTTCCCCACGCTGCCCCGGCAACTGCCAAACTTGACGAGTCCTTGCTGCATGCAGAGAAAAAGCATTATTAACTGTGATCGTGGGGATCGCCGGTTGGTCTTCTCCCGCTATAAACGAGGAGGGGCGGAGCCCCCGTGGCTCATCTCTTCCTGCTCCGCTCGCTCCTCCTCCCTTGCTCCATTGCTAGAAGCAATTCCCATGGCGCCTGCGAAGAGATTCTCGACCGCCGAGAAGGGGAAGGCCCGCCAGGAGGGACCCGGGGTTCGCCGCCGCCCACGCAAGCACGCCGCGACCCCCGCCGCGGCCCCTCGCGGCCGCGGCGGCGCTTCTTCGCGTGGTGGGAGTCACCCAGGTCGTGGCAGCCCCGTCGATGAAGGGAGGCGTGCCATGGTTGCGCGGCCTCCCCGGCCATGCTTCCACTCGGCGGAGGTGCTGCCGGAGTTCGTCGTGTGGTCGGAGAACCCGGCCGGCACCTGGCTTCAGCCCCCACTGAGGGAGTCCTGGACTAAGGGGTCCTCAGGCGTCCAGCCTGTTATCCATGGGCCGGACAGATGGGTTGTGAAGACATGAAGACTGAAGATTGTACCCGTGTCCGGATGGGACTCTACTTGGCGTGGAAGGCAAGCTTGGCAACCGACTATGTAGATTCCCTCTAATGTAACCGACTCCATGTAACCCTTGATCTCTCTGATCTCTATATAAACCGGAGAGTGTAGTCCGGATAGACGGATACACACTACCATAGTCATATAGGCTGGACTTCTAGGGTTTAGCCATTACGATCTCGTAGTAGATCAACTCTTGTAACACTCATATTCATCAAGATCAATCAAGAAGGAAGTAGGGTATTACCTCCGTAGAGAGGGCCCGAACCTGGGTAAACATCATGTCCCCCATCTCCTATTACCATCGATCCTAGACGCACAGTTCGGGACCCCCTACCCGAGATCCGCCGGTTTTGACACCGACATTGGTGCTTTCATTCAGAGTTCCACTGTGCCGTCGCCAAGAGGGTTGATGGCTCGCCTTGTTGTCAAGGATAATATCATCTCCAGAGGAGCCCTGGCCCCAGGCCAAACCCTCCGACTGGCCGGCTTCGTCATGACCGCCAGTTCGACCCTTAAGCCGACGATGACCTCTCAAGTCATCGAAAATCGCCTCCGCGTTGATCCCGAATACTCAGCTCGGATGGATCCCATGGAGTTATCGTCGTTGAACGATCTCCTCGATCGCATGACCGCCTTGGGGGTCGCTACAGACTACAATCGGGTTGGGCTTAAACCCGACCAGAGAGAAATTAAAACTCCACCGATCACCCACCAGATAGCGGTAGTCGAGGAGCAGAACAACTCTTCTACTATACTGAAGACAAACTATGTTCGGATCTCCGATCTTGAAGGGCCGGATATTCTCCGGCAGAAAGGCATGTCTCGTCCTCCGAACATAGAGTCGGACGATGAGCCTAAAAAATCAGCCAATATCCCGGAGCCCGAACTATCAGGTCTGGTTGATGTTCAAACTCTGGATCCAAAATCGGGACAGGGTTCGGATTTAATTCCACCCACCCACCCGGACATCGACGCTCTCATGAGAATCAAACAACAGTCTCGGGAAATGGTCCACCACTTCTGGGCCAGATTCCTCCTTGTCAAAGATAAGGTAAAGGATTGCCGCGACGAAGACGCGATAGCAGCATTTTGCAACAACTGCGCGGACGAAGGTATCCTCAACGCCATCAATCGCCCCCTGATACATCTCCAACGTATCTATAATTTTTGATTTCTTCATGCTATATTATATTCTGTTTTGGATGATTAATGGGCTTTGTTATACACTTTTATATTATTTTTGGGACTAACCTATTAACCGGAGGCATAGCCCAAATTGTTGTTTTTTGCCTATTTAAGAGTTTCGCAGAAAAAGAATATCAAATGGAGTCCAAACGGAATGAAACCTTCGGGAACGTGATTTTTGGAACAAACGTGATCCATAGGACTTGGAGTCTACGTGAAGAAATCAACCAGGAGAGCACGAGGCAGGGGGCGCGCCTACCCCCTGGGCGCGCCCTCCACCATCGTGAGGCCCACGTTGCTCCACCGACGTACTTCTTCCTCCTATATATACCTACGTACCCCCAAACCAACAGAGGCATCGACGAAAACCTAATTCCACCGCCGCAACCTTCTGTACCCGTGAGATCCCATCTTGGGACCTTTTCCGGCGTCCTGTCGGAGGGGGCATTGATCATGGAGGGCTTCTACATCAACACCATAGCCTCTCCGATGATTTGTGAGTAGTTTACCTCCGACCTTCGGGTCCATAGTTATTAGCTAGATGGCTTGTTCTCTCTCTTTGGATCTCAATACAAAGTTCTCCATGTTTCTCGTGGAGATCTATTCGATGTAATATTCTTTTGCGGTGTGTTTGTTGAGACCGATGAATTGTGGGTTTATGATCAAGTTTATCTATGAACAATATTTGAATCTTCTATGAATTCTTTATGTATGATTGGTTATCTTTGCAAGTCTCTTCGAATTATCATTTTGGTTTGGCCTACTAGATTGATCTTTCTTGCAATAGGAGAAGTGCTTAGCTTTGGGTTCAATCTTGCGGTGTCCTTTCCTAGTGACAGCAGGGGCAGCAAGGCACGTATTGTATTGTTGCCATCGAGGATAACAAGATGGGGTTTATATCATATTGCATGAGTTTATCCCTCTACATCATGTCATCTTACTTAAAGCATTACTCTGTTCTTTTGAACTTAATACTCTAGATGCATGCTGGATAGCGGTCGATGTGTGGAGTAATAGTAGTAGATGCAGGCAGGAGTCGATCTACTTGTCACGGACGTGATGCCTATATACACGATCATACCTAGATATTCTCATAACTATGCTCAATTATATCAATTGCTCAACAGTAATTTGTTCACTCACTGTAATACTTATGCTCTTGAGAGAGGCCACTAGTGAAACCTATGGCCCCCGGGTCTATTTTCCATCATATTAATCATCCAACACTTAGCTATTTTTATTGCCTTTTATCTTACTTTGCATCTTTATTATAAAAATACCAAAAGTATTATCTTATCATATCTATCAGATCTCACTTTCGTAAGTGACCGTGAAGGGACTGACAACCCCTTTATTGCGTTGGTTGCGAGGTTTTTATTTGTTTGTGTAGGTGCGACGGACTTGAGTGTGGCCTCCTACTGGATTGATACCTTGGTTCTCAAAAACTGAGGGAAATACTTACGCTACTTTACTGCATCGCCCTTTCCTCTTCAAGGGAAAACCAACGCTGTGCTCAAGAGGTAGCAAGAAGGATTTCTGGCGCCGTTGCCGGGGATTCTACGCAAAAGTTAGCATACCAAGTACCCATCACAAACTCTTATCTCCCGCATTATATTATTTGCCATTTGCCTCTCGTTTTCCTCTCCCCCACTTCACCCTTGCCGTTTTATTCGCCTTCTTCCCGTATGCCTTTCTGTTTGTGTTTCCACTTGCCTTCTATTTGCTTGCTAAAAATCTATTGATATGGATCCACTTAAAGTGTTCTACTTGGATCATCTTCGATCCTTATGCACTCGTGCTGAAACCCCAACTAGCCTGGTTGATGGGAAATCTTTAGATGAGCATGCTCATTTTGTGCGTCACCGTTTGTCTGAAAAAGGGAAACTCTTATGGAATCAAATAAACAAATTGTTGTGTTATGCTTGGAATCTTTGTGAAATTTGTTATATTATTTGTTGCTCTAAGAACCCTAAAAAACACCTTCCCTACCTATGTGAGTTTAATGAAAATAAAATCTTATCTTCTTATGCAAAGGGTGTTTATAGCTACTATGATATCGAACAAATTGAAGAATTTGTTGCTTTTAAGGGTTCTTATGAAGTTGCTTCTTTGTTTGAAAAGGATGATACTACTCTTTACGAATCTGAAAATCTTGACATACTTGAATATTGCTATGAAAACTATGCTCATAATGTCTATGTCAAAGAATTTATTGAAAGAATGACATTGCTTCTAAAGAAAATAATGGTATGCACGAATCTATAGATAATTATGATTCCGATGATTTGATTGAAACATCCCTCGATGAACATGATGCTTGCTATCCTTGTGGCCATGATGCCAATATTTGTGAAGATGAATTTGCTATAGTTCCTTACGTTAAACATGAGATCGTTGCTATTGCACCCATACTTGGTAGTTCCTTCGATGAAAAGCATGATTGCAATAATTTTACTATAAATTTTTTTAATATCAATTGTGCTAATATTATGCAAAACCCCAAGCTTGGGGGTGCTAGTTTTGCTATGTCAACTACTTGTTGCAATGATCACGATTGGGGAGATTCTTCTTATGATTTTGAAAATTCATTTAAACCCCATGATGAATATGAGATTGATAATAATGTTTGCAATAATATTGAAAGTGGGTTTGAAAGAGTGTCAAATTTAGATCCCACATATTGGGAGAATGTTCAATCTTATGAAGTTTTTGATAAAAGTGGGTTTGGAGAGGTCATGACTTTAGTTAATATTAATCCCACTATTTTGGAAGAGTGTCAACTTTGCATGCATGTGGATCGTGTTAAGAATATGTTTTGTGATAGATATATTGTTGAATTTGTCTATGATCCTACATGTAATTATTACGAGAGAGGAAAATATGGTTGTAGAAAATTTCATGTTACTAAATTACCTCTCTTCATGATGAGATCGCTATCGTCTCTTTCTTCATCCTTGCATATGCTAGTTTTTGCTTGCCTTGATAATTTGTTTGCCTATAAGATGCCTATGCATAGGAAGTATGTTAGACTTAGATGTGTTTGTCACTTGTTTTATGATGCTCTCTTTGTGTTTCAATTATTATCATCCTTGTGAGCATCAATAAAAATTATGCCTAGCTAGGGGCGTTAAACGATAGCGCTTGTTGGGAGGCAACCCAATTTTATTTTAGTTTTTTTACTTTTGCTTATGTTTAGGAATAAATCTTTGATCTAGCCTCTGTTTAGATTTGTTTTTATGTTTTAATTAGTGTTTGTGCCAAGTTAAACCTATAGGATCTTCTTGGATGATAGTTATTTGATCTTGCTGAAAATTCCAGAAACTTTCTGTTCACGAAAATAATTGTTAAAAATCACCAGAACGTGATAAAATATTGATTCCAATTGCTGCTGATCAATAAACAAATTGTATAGGTCTTCCTATTTTGGTAGTGTTTTTGGAGTTCCAGAAGTTTGCGTTAGTTACAGATTACTACAGACTGTTCTGTTTTTGACAGATTCTGTTTTTCGTGTGTTGTTTGCTTATTTCGATGAATCTATGGCTAGTAAAATAGTTTATAAACCGTAGAGAAGTTGGAATACAGTAGGTTTAACGCCAATATAAATAAATAATGAGTTCATTACAGTACCTTGATGTTGTGTTTTGTTTTCTTTCGCCAACGGAGCTCACGAGATTTTCTGTTAAGTTTTGTGTTGTGAAGTTTTCAAGTTTTGGGTAAAAGATTTGATGGATTATGGAACAAGGAGTGGCAAGAGCCTAAGCTTGGGGATTCCCAAGGTACCCCAAGATATTCTAAGGACACCAAAAAGCCAAAGCTTGGGGATGCCCCGGAAGGCATCCCCTCTTTCGTCTACTTCCATCGGTAACTTTACTTGGAGCTATATTTTTATTCACCACATGATCTGTGTTTTGCTTGGAGCGTCTTGTATGATTTGAGTCCTTGATTTTTAGTTTACCACAATCATCTTAGCTGTACACACCTTTTGAGAGAGACACGCATGATTCAGAATTTATTAGAATACTCTATGCGCTTCGCTTATATCTTTTGAGCTATATAGTTTTTGCTCTAGTGCTTATCTTTTAGAGCACGGCGGTGGTTTCGTTTTATAGAAACTATTATTCTCTCATGCTTCATTATATTATTTTGAGAGTCTTAAACACCATGGTAATTTTCTTAAATTGGAAAATTAATCCTAATATGCTTAGTATTCAAGACTAGTAAAAACTTTCTTATGAGTGTGTTGAATACTAAGAGAAGTTTGATGCTTAATGATTGTTTTGAGATATGGAGGTAGTAATATTAAAGTTGTGCTAGTTGAGTAGTTGTGAAATTGAGAAATACTTGTGTTGAAGTTTGCAAGTCCCGTAGCATGCACGTATGGTAAACGTTATATAACAAATTTGAAACATGAGGTGTTCTTTGATTGTCTTCCTTATGAGTGGTGGCCGGGGACGAGCGATGGTCTTTTCCTACCAATATATCCCCCTAGGAGCATGCGCGTAGTGCTTAGTTTTTGATGACTTGTATATTTTTGCAATAAGTATGTGAGTTCTTTATGACTAATGTTGAGTCCATGGATTATACGCACTCTTACCCTTCCATCATTGCTAGCCTCTTCGGTACTGTGCATTGCCCTTTCTCACATTGAGAGTTGGTGCAAACTTCGCCGGTGTATCCAAACCCCGTGATATGATACGCTCTTTCACACATAAACCTCCTTATATCTTCCTCAAAACAGCCACCATACCTACCTATTATGGCATTTGCATAGCCATTCCGAGATATATTGCCATGCAACTTTCCACCGTTCCGTTTATCATGACACGTTCATCATTGTCATATTGCTTTGCATGATCATGTAGTTGACATCGTATTTGTGGCAAAGCCACCGTTCATAATTTTTCATACATGTCACTCTTGATTCATTGCCTATCCCGGTATACCATCGGAGGCATTCATATAGAGTCATACTTTGTTCTAGTATCGAGTTGTAATCATTGAGTTGTAAATAAATAGAAGTGTGATGATCATCATTCATAGAGCATTGTCCTAATAAAAAAAGAAAAGAGAAAGGCCAAAAAAAGGGAGGCCCAAAAAAAAGAAAATAAAAAGGGACAATGCTACTATCCTTTTTTCCACACTTGTGCTTCAAAGTAGCACCATGATTTTCATGATAGAGAGTCTCTTGTTTTGTCACTTTCATATACTAGTGGGAATTTTTCATTATAGAACTTGGCTTGTATATTCCAACAATGGGCTTCCTCAAATGCCCTAGGTCTTTGTGAGCAAGCAAGTTGGATGCACACCCACTTAGTTTCTTTTGTTGAGCTTTTATGCATTTATAGCTCTAGTGCATCCGTTGCATGGCAATACTCCTTACATTAACATCAATCGATGGGCATCTCCATAGCCTGTTGATTAGCCGCGTTGATGTGAGACTTTCTCCTTTTTTGTCTTCTCCACATAACCCCCATCATTATATTCTATTCCACCCATAGTGCTATATCCATGGCTCACACTCATGTATTGCGTGAAAGTTGAAAAAAGTTTGATATTACTAAAGTATGAAACAATTGTTTGGCTTGTCATCGGGGTTGTGCATGATGAGAGCATTCTTGTGTGACGAAAATGGAGCATGACTAAACTATATGATTTTGTAGGGATGAACTTTCTTTGGCCATGTTATTTTGAGAAGACATAATTGCTTAGTTAGTATGCTTGAAGTATTATTGCTTTTATGTCAACATTAAACTTTTATCTTGAATCTTTCGGATCTGAATATTCATACCACAATTAAGAGGGTTACATTAAAAAATTATGCCAAGTAGCATTCCGCATCAAAAATTCTGTTTTTATCATTTACCTACTCGAGGACGAGCAGGAATTAAGCTGGGGGATGCTTGATACGTCTCCAACGTATCTATAATTTTTGATTGTTTCATGCTATATTATATTCTATTTTGGATGATTAATGGGCTTTGTTATACACTTTTATATTATTTTTGGGACTAACCTATTAACCGGAGGCCCAGCCCAAATTGCTGTTTTTTTGCCTATTTCAGAGTTTCACAGAAAAAGAATATCAAACGGAGTCCAAACGGAATGAAACCTTCGGGAACGTGATTTTTGGAACAAACGTGATCCATAGGACTTGGAGTCTACGTCAAGAAATCAACCAGGAGAGCACGAGGCAGGGGGCGCGCCTACCCCCTGAGCGCGCCCTCCTTCCTCATGGGGCCCATGTTGCTCCACCGACGTACTTCTTCCTCCTATATATACCTACGTACCCCCAAACCAACAGAGGCATCGACAAAAACCTAATTCCACCGCCGCAACCTTCTGTACCCGTGAGATCCCATCTTGGGGCCTTTTCCGGCATCCTATCGGAGGGGGCATTGATCACGGAGGGCTTCTACATCAACACCATAGCCTCTCCGATGATGTGTGAGTAGTTTACCTCAGACCTTCGGGTCCATAGTAATTAGCTAGATGGCTTCTTCTCTCTCTTTGGATCTCAATACAAAGTTCTCCATGATTCTCGTGGAGATCTATTCGATGTAATCTTCTTTTGCGGTGTGTTTGTTGAGACCGATGAATTGTGGGTTTATGATCAAGTCTATCTATGAACAATATTTGAATCTTCTCTGAATTATTTATGTATGATTGGTTATCTTTGCAAGTCTCTTCGAATTATCAGTTTGGTTTGGCCTACTAAATTGATCTTTCTTGCAATGGGAGAAGTGCTTAGCTTTGGGTTCAATCTTGCGGTGTCCTTTCCCAGTGACAGCAGGGGCAGCAAGGCACGTATTGTATTGTTGCCATCGAGGATAACAAAATGGGGTTTATATCATATTGCATGAGTTTATCCCTCTACATCATGTCATCTTACTTAAAGCAGTACTCTGTTCTTTTTAACTTAATACTCTAGATGCATGCTGGATAGCGGTCGATGTGTGGAGTAATAGTAGTAGATGCAGGCAGGAGTCGGTCTACTTGTCACGGACGTGATGCCTATATACATGATCATACCTAGATATTCTCATAACTATGCTCAATTCTATCAATTGCTCAACAGTAATTTGTTCACCCACCGTAATACTTATGCTCTTGAGAGAAGCCACTAGTGAAACCTATGGCCCCCGGGTCTATTTTCCATCATACTAATCTTCCAACTCTGAGCTATTTTTATTGCCTTTTTTTACTTTGCATCTTTACTATAAAAATACCAAAAATATTATCTTATCATATCTATCAGATCTCACTTTCGTAAGTGACCGTGAAGGGATTGACAACCCCTTTATTGCGTTGGTTGCGAGGTTTTTATTTGTTTGTGTAGGTGCGAGGGACTTGAGCGTGGCCTCCTACTGGATTGATACCTTGGTTCTCAAAAACTGAGGGAAATACTTACGCTACTTTACTGAATCACCCTTTCCTCTTCAAGGGAAAACCAACACAGTGCTCAAGAGGTAGCACCGCCGCATACTAAAGTTTGCTGACTTAGCAACTATTGTACACAAGTACAGCGCGATGGAAAGCACCTGGAAAACTCAGGCAGCTTGCTGGGAACCGTCGATCCCAACTCAACTCCTCATAAAAGCAAAGAGGACGCACCCCCGTGGCACGCCCAACCCAACAGTCAAAAAACATAAACCCATTACGCTGCACGGCACCGTTCTGGAGGGATGGCTCAATGGCCGATGCAGAATACATACAACGCCAGACACCGTGGCAACCCACAGCCTTAGAGCATGTTGGATACTTCGGCAGGTAGCCAAGAGCAGCAAGGACATCTTATCAAGGACACTACAAAACAGCACCCTCTAGAAAACGACGACACAAGGGTATTGACGGTCTTCGAGACATTCGCTTCAAACAATAAGCATAAAAGGGCATTGCGCGATCTCGCCGAAGTCTGCCAGGTCGCCGCAATTGACCCCTGGAATGACACGGCCATAACCTTTAACGCCAGTGACGAACCTACATACAGAACAGTCCGGGCGCCAGCCGCATTAGTCCTCAGTCCCATCGTGGACGGTTTTCGACTTACAAAAGTCTTCATGGACTGCGGTAGCGGACTAAACCTCATTTACGAGGACACGCTCCATAAGATGGTAATAGACAGGAGCCGCATCGGGAAAAGAAGCACAACCTTTCGAGGTATCATTCCCAGTCGGGAAGCGCGGTGTGTGGGAAAAATTACACTTGATGTGGTATTCGGCACGCCGGAGAATTATCGGTCCGAAGAAATAACTTTCCAGGTGGGCCCTTTCAACAGTGGATATCACGCCCTGTTAGGGTGAGAGGCCTTCATGCGCTTTCAAGCTGTACCTCATTATGGGTATATGAAGCTAAAAATGCCCGGGCCTAATGGAATAATCACCCTCATTAGCGATCCGGATATAGCACTCCGCGCCGAGAACAAAACGCATCCCTGGCCCTCGAGGCATTATCAGAGGCCCTTGCGGCCGAAGAATTAACCACACTACGATCCACTGTGGATAGGGACGATGTGATCCTGGACAAACGACCCAAATCCACTTCCTTCAAGCCAGCAGAAGAAATGGTCAAATTTCAGGTCCATCCAACAGACCCGAAGAAGACAGCATCTATCGGAGTGCAACTCAGCCCCACAGTCGACGCCTCACTACGAGAATTCTTGCGCGAAAACAAGGATATATTCGCCTGGCACCCCTCAGATATGCCAGGAATCCCACGCGAGTTGGACGAACACAGCCTCAACATACTGAAGGGATACAAGCCGGTCAAACAAACACTGTGGCGCTTTTCCGAACCCAAACGACAAGCTATGGGGGAAGAGCTGGCCAAACTCATCGAGGCCGGATTCATTAGAGATATTAAACATCCGGACTAGCTGGCAAACCTGGTAATGGTACCAAAGAAGGATAAACCCTGGCGCATGTGCGTCGATTTCAAAGACCTTAACAAGGCTTGCCCTAAGGATCCCTTCCCCCTCCCTCACATGCATTGATCAAATCATTGACGCTACCGCAGGACATGACTCGATGTGCTTCCTTGATGTATATTCCGGATACCATCAAATCAAAATGAAGGAGTCCGATCAAGCTGCAACAGCATTCATTATGCCATACGGGCCGTTTTGCTTCAATACCATGCCTTTTGGGCTCAAGAACGCCGGCGCCACCTACCAGCGCATGATCCAAACATGCCTCGAGAAACAGATCGGCAAGACAGTGGAGGCTTACGTGGACGACATCATCATCAAAACCAGACACGTCGAAACACTAATAGACGATTTGCGTCTCACATTCGACAACCTCCGCACATACGACATCAAGCTTAACCCGTAAAAGTGCGTCTTCAGCGTCCCCGCCGGAAAACTGCTGGGCTTCATCGTTTCCAACAGAGGGATGGAAGCAAATCCTGCCAAAATCCGAGCTCTGTCACAATTGGCTGCGCCAACCGAACTTAAACAAGTCCAAAAACTCGCTGGGTGCGTGGCAGCTTTGAGCCGCTTTATCTCCAGGTTGGGGGAAAAGGCGCTGCCACTTTATCACCTTCTACGGCACTCCGATAACTTCAAGTGGACAGACGCGGCAACGGCCGGACTGGAAGAAATAAAAGCCCTTCTGGCAAGCAGCCCAATCCTGGCCACGCCAAACATCGGCGAACCAATGCTCCTATATATATCGGCAACACATCAGGTGGTGAGCGCCGTACTCATCGTCGAGCGAGAACAGGACGGACACAAATTTCCGCTCCAAAAGCCGGTATACTACATATCGACCGTCCTTACACCATGCAAATCCTGGTACCCTCACTATCAAAAGATAGCATATGCAGTCTTCATGGCATCTCGAAAGTTACGACACTACGTACTTTCAGGAGTGTTCGATCACGGTGGCTTCTGAAGTGCCCCTCAATGATATAATAAACAACCGGGATGCCATGGGCCGGATTGCCAAATGGGCCATTGAGCTCCTTCCATTCGACATCACGTAAACCACGTCGAGCCATCAAATCCCAAGTACTGGCTGACTTCATCGCCGAATGGACAGAGGCCGAACTCCCTAAAGAGTACGGCACGTATTCCAACTAGGTTATGCATTTTGATGGCTCCAAAATGTTGGCGGGGCTAGGAGCGGGCGTCGTATTAACGTCCCCCACGGGAGATATCGTCCAGTGCGTACTCCAAATATTATTCACAGACTCCAACAACGCAGCCGAATACGAGGCCTTGCTACATGGCCTTCGGATGGCCATATCAATGGGCATACAACGCCTAGACGTGCGCGGGGACTCAAACCTCGCAATATCCCAAATTAATGGAGACTTTGATGCTAAAGATCCAAAGATGGCAGCTTATGGCAACGCCGTTTTAAAAATGTCGGCTCAGTTCGAGGGGCTCGAATTTCATCACGTCGCCCGCGAAAGTAATCAGGCGGCAGACGTCCTTGCTCGCATCGGCGTTAAGCGCGACCCCGTCACACCTAACATCTTCCTCGAAAGGCTCTTTAAGCCATCCGTGGTGTGGCAAGGGGGAGACAGCAACGACAGTCCCGTTCCGAACACAAACATAGATAGCGAACACGCCGATATCATCGGAGGCTCAGCCACCGAAATAACACCATCGGTCCACCTCATTATGGCAGTCATTGCCCCGTGGACCGAACCATTCTTGGCCTACCTTAATAGGAAGGAGCTCCTAGAAGATCAGAACGAGGCTCGCCGCATTGTCCGGCGTTCGAAGGCCTATAAAGTTCACGAAGGAGAGCTCTACAAGAAAAGCACTACCAGAGTCCTTCAAAGGTGTATGTCCGAGGAGGAGGGGCGGCAACTCTTGGCAGAAATTCACGCCGGTCTCGATGGGTACCACGCCGCAGCCAGGGCACTTGTCAGCAAGGCCTTCCGGACAGGATTTTATTGGCCTACGGCCCGAGCAGACGTGCAGGACCTCTTCCAGCGCTGGGTGGGATGCCAACTCTTCGCTAACCAAAGCCATATGCCCCCAACCGCCCTACGAACAATCCCCATTACATGGCCCTTTGCAGTCTGGGGCTTGGACATGGTTGGACCCCTTAAAGGGGGGAGCCATAAGAAAAAATATCTGCTGGTCATGGTGGATAAATTCACCAAGTGGATAGAGGCTAGACCAGTTAAAACGGCCGAGTCCGGACCGGTGATTGCATTTATATCCGATGTGGTGCACCGTTATGGTATCCCGCACAGCATCATCACCGACAACGGTTCCAATTTCACAGCCGATTAGGTAAAAACCTGGTGTGCTAATCTGGGCATTAAGCTCGATTACGCCTCTGTCTACCATCCGCAAACAAACGGTCAAGTCGAACAAGCCAATGGTCTTATTATGAGCGGCATCAAACACAGGCTAGTGCGGTCTTTGAAAGAATTAGACAAGCACTGGGTTGAGGAGCTCGACTCCGTACTCTGGGGGCTGCGAACCACGCCCAACCGTGCTACCGGATACACACCTTTCTTCATGGTGTATGGGGCAGAGGCTGTATTGCCCTGCGATATTATACATGACTCACCTCGAGTGCGTATGTGCGAAGAGAAAGAGGCCGAGTTGGATCGGCGGGACAGCCTAGATGCCCTGGAGGAGGAGCGCGACGTCGCCAAAGCCTGTTCAGCATTTTATCAACAGCAGGCTCGAAGATATCAAAGCAGAGAAGTACGGGCCAAGACTTACAACGTTGGTGAACTCGTTCTACGCTTGCCACTACAAAAAAAATACACTTCCGTGATGATACGTGTTTGTCACAGTAGGTCACGTTTTTTGTCATGCATGTACATCCATGACAAATTTATGACAGAATCAAGATAGTCATACCTGTGCTGTCGTAGAAGTGTTCCATGACATTACCAAAATTATCATCACGGAAGTGTCCACTTCCATGACTATAAATCGTGCGTCACAGAAGTGCTTTCGTCAAGGGTGACCGACACGTGGCATCCACCGTAACGGAACGCGTTAAGCTATCGGGTCGGGTTTTGGATCCGATAACCCATTAACAGCCCCGACCAATGGGGATTTTCCACGTGTAAAATCATCATTGGCTGGAGGAAACACGTGTCGGCACATCGTTGGGACAGATGTCATCCACTCACTGGACAGAAGGCGCCTATGATACGTCGACACGTGCCACGGCCCAACAGTGGCCCATTACTATGAAAAGGCCGGCCCGTTTGACTTGGTCAAAAGCTGGCGGGCCGGCCCATGGAAAGCCAGTTAACGGCCTGTTCGCATATAGCCCATTTACAGCCCGCTAACCCAAGGCCCGTTACGCCCTATCCGAATTAGGCCCAGTAGCGTCATCTGGGCCATCCAATATGATTCCAGCCCGTTTTCACTTCTGGCCCATGTATAGCCCATGACGTCTTTCGGCCCATATGAGGCCCTTTGTAACTCTTGGCCCATTAGCGGCCCGTGCTGAAACTCGCCCGTAATGAACAGTGTATTACTTTACACCCATTAACGGCCGTGGTGAAACTGGCCCGTAATGAACAGTATATCACTTTATACCCATTAACGGCCCGTTATTCCGTTGGGCCGTTCCCAGCCCAAGTTAACTTTCGGCCTTCTGAGGGCCCATTTATTCTTGGGCTCATTTGCAGCATTCGGTTACTTATGGCCCGTTACTGTCATTTTCTGCTTGTGGGCCAAATTCAGCCCGTCGTTACAGTCGGCCCGTTTGTGGACCGTTAGTCTGTTGGGCCATTTTCATAGCATCACCAAATACGGCCTATTAACGGCCCGTTATGGTCAGCCCATAAAACGTACGATTTCCATTAAAGGCCCGTCTACGGCCCATTAAAGGCCCGTACAAGACCCATAAATGAGTTGGCGGCCCATGGATCCTACGAGACATAGAAGGCCCATGGATCCTACGAGACGTAGAAGGCCCATGGATCCGACAGCCCGTGAAGGGCCATGGTCGGGCGAGTTGGCCCCCGTTTGAACGATATAGCATATTCAAAGAATTGTCCTACTCAATACTATCACCTCTAAAAAGCATACACTATACAACAAAGAGATCAAGGCATAGAAAGGTAGAATAATCCTACACTATACAATAAAGAAATTACAACCGATTATACCCACTGGGCATTATGGTTCGGCACAGTTGATAATAAAGCATACACAAACAGGAAATTACATACACTGGGCAAATACAGCTCATACATCATGGACGCGCATCAACTTAACTCCATTTGAACTATAATCTCTTCAGAAAATAGGATTGGCCAGATTCAGATAGCACAAATTTCAGTCTGCAAAATCTCCAATTCCTTCATGGTTACCTCAGTGTCTTGTTTCATTTTTTGACTCCTGCATCTAATACCTGCATGTCCAGTCTCAACTTGTTGATTATACGTTGACAATCATGTACACGTTGTCTTGCCACCTCTAGTTGATGCTCGAGAACATCAGCACATTCCAATTCCAATCCATAATCATTCGGTAACGACCATGCCGCACTGCTCGCAGATCTTTGTGTTGATGTCACTTCATCATGAAATGTTTCTATAAGTACACATGACTAGGGAAAAAATATAGTTACAACAGTGAAGCGAACAAGACACTATTTTGTACTACATGGCAAAACAGGACTAACAATAATGTTACACGTCACTTTCAAAAAAAATGTTACACTTCATGAAGCATAAGCAGGTGATATTTTAAAAATTATAAAAAAGATAGTCTGTGCAGCATGCATACAGAAATCCCTCTTAGCTCACCAGAGGAGCATGATGTTGGGGCCCAATCGAAAACACAGACAGGTTACAAATTTAGACAGCACGTTGCGTATAAGTAAGCAAGCAGTTGGCCATTCTGTGCCTCAATTAAAGTCTTAGGGAGCATAATGAACAGCAGAGGGTTTCATACAAACATACTACAGCAGGCAAAACTATGCAATCATTAGCGTAGATAAACTAGATTGTAGGCCTCATGCAATAATAGTTGGTTAATAGACTTCAAAGCTTCAGGCACACTTCGGTAGAGTAATTAAATGGTAAGGCCTTTAATTATGTCAACTAATAGTGATACAAGTACCGAACATCAGGCATGATTATTTGGGCATCTCATTAACTGAGGACAAATAAAGCAATTGAAAAGAGAAAATTAACTATGCCTGAAACAAACAAGGAATTGAACAGCTGAGTTGCATACAGTGACTTACCTTAGCAGGTTGAAGAGGCTCAGCACAGCTCCTACTTCTCTTGCAAGGCTCCTTCCTAACATCTTGTACTTGGAAATCCTCAATCTTATCTTCATTGCACCCCCTCTGCAAGGTGACACAAACTAGTTACTCGTCTCCTTGGAAGATAAATATGCATACTTTCCAGTCTGTGAACACAAAAGGATGAGATTATAACAAAACAACACCACATAATGAAACATGCCGCATCTCTTGCACTTGCACACAATGAAATGAGCATTTACTATGTCTGCACTATGTAAACACTAGGCATACCTTCGAACTGGATCTCCAGGTACTCTTGGAGAGCCTACTGTAGTGTAGCGCCAAACCTTTATGTCACCTATGAGTTAGACAAGGCCCCACTACAGCAGCCCTTAGTGTTTAAATCGTTGACAAGCTCTGTTAGAGTGTTAGGTCAAGAACAGCAAGTAATCAAAGCAAACAGACCTAGTATGGCTGGCTGATGCAAACAAGCAATTGAACAGATGTGTGAGCAAATCTTACATATCAAGAAAAGAAGCAAAGGAGGCTTAAAGACCATCACTTGACTGACCAGATTTAAGGGGCATTTAAACATCATGTGCAACATATGAACTAACATAAACATTGCATATTCCAGATTCTACAATGGAATGCACATGTATTAGGTTATGCCATGTATGATGATGCCTAAATGTACAGATAGCAGGCAGGAGTGATTCATCATTGCACGCACAATTGAATTACAGGTTAAGGGCCAGTTCGATTCCGCCTTTTCAGGGCATATTGTCAAAATAAGCCATAAAAGATGTAAAGAAGTCATTTTTGAGTTATGGGCTTGGGCTTAACTAATTTCGCTTTGGAGGGGGGTGTTTCGGATAGAACCTCACTAAAAATTAAAGGGAAGGGGAATAGTGAAATGACTCTATTGTCTGCCTATATTACACTCAAAATGCAACTGTTGACACCCGTGTTACACCTGACCCTCAAGTAAAAACTTACACGCAAGCATTCATTGCCCTGCCCGCTTGCATCTCCTCTCCCTTTCGCTCTACCTCGATCCCCTGCCTGCAGCACTAGGGTTCCTCCAGCGAGCCGTCGCCACTGGTCCCATCTGGCCTAGTCCTCGACGATGCTATGTCCAGCTAGGCTACATGGCCGGCGGGTAGGGGCAAATCTCCCTGGCTGCTCCTCCCTCTGGCGCCGCCCCTCATTCTCATGGTCTCCAGCAGCTGCTCCACTGTGGTCCGTCCAACGCACTACTCCGGCCGGGCGCTGCACAACTACGGCTGATGCCACACTGCGGCAGAAGGCACCTTATTCCCCCTCCCCTCCTCCCAGGCCATGGCCTTGAGGTGCTGTTGAAGGATGAGCTCATCCAACAAGGTCAGGATCTCCTCTGACTTTTTAACAAATTTTCATTCTGATCCACTATACGATGAATTGCTATGAGCTGCTTCTGCTGCTGCTATATGATGCATTGCTATGAGCTGCTCCTGCTGCTGCTATATGATGAATTGCTATGAGCTACTCCTGCTGTATGATGAGTTGCTATGAGCTGCTGCTGCTATATGATGAATTGCTATGAGCTGCTGCTGCTATATGATGAGTTGCTACAAGCTGCTCCTGCTGCTGCTATATGATGAATTGCTATGAGCTGCTCCTGCTGCTGCTATATGATGAATTGCTATGAGCTGCTCCAGCTGCTGCTATATGATGAATTGCTATGAGCTGCTACTGGTATATGACGAATTGCAGACTGTTGCTGCTGTATGATGAGTTGCTATGAGCTGCTGCTGCTATATGATGCTTTCAGGTGGTGCTGCTATACGATAATAACCAGCCACTTGGACCATCGAATTTCAATAAATAATTGTTCTTCATTTAAATGTGGGTCATGCGTTCTTCGTTTAAATTAGGCAATGGGATCTCTATGGAAAACATTGACCAAAGTAGATTGTGCCAAGTAGATGGTATCTTTGTATTTGCATTTTGAGCAAATAGTGATGGTCTGTTTTCCTATCATATTAATTACTGCACTGGGTTCAATTTATGATGTTTGCAAGTCAAATTAATTTCCATATGGGCAGCAAAATGAAAAAATATATAATGCAATCTAGACTTTCCACTGATCATACCAAAGATAAGCTGAAAACGCAATGAAAAGAACTGGTTGGCTTATTACATGGAGCTTATATTCACAGGTGCTTATTTTCTTAGGATAACTCGTAATAACTATCCCTAAGAAACTTGGCTAATAGAACTGGCATACAAATAACATGTCACGATGATTGCAATGGAGGAGTGACGTACCATAGCACACTGTATAGGCTCACCGCTGCCTCTCCTTTTTTTGCGATGTTCCATGAAATTGCCACATACATCTTGTACTTTTTCATTGTGTAACCCTATCTGCAAGTTGACACGGCTAATTTCAGACATCTCTACATGATACTACATTGCATATCCCTTGCGCATATTTAAACCACCAATTAACGATTGTGTGTGTACCATAAACTAGCCATGACTCTGTATGCTGGACTAGCAGGCACTCTAAGGGAGCCTAATGTAGTGCACTGGAATTCCTACATGCCACCTACGATTTTGTGTAATGTACTGCCCCTGTTCCTAAATATATGTCTTTGTAGAGATTCCAGTATGGACCACATACAGATGTATATAGATGCATTTTTGAGTGTAGATTCACTCATTTTGCTCCGTATGTAGCCTATAGTGGAATCTCTAGAAAGACTTATATTTAGGAACGGACGTACGAGGTAGTATCATGTATGACATCTACATAGCTAATTTAGCAGCCAGTAGTAGAAATCATTGTCTGCACAAAGGGATTACTGGTAGAAAATCCTAGCAAAGCACGCTGGCAGGCACAGAACAATACAAGAGAGAGAGACGCGCTTACAAGATCATAGCAATGCCTCAGTCCAGGATCTTGGTTGGCCAAGCTGTTAGATCCAGAAGAAACATCGTCCTTGTAGTTTTTGCCAGCTGCATAACAGGTAACAGTGACCGGTTAGTATATTTGAAGTACATCGGGCAGGTGATGCTGGACGGGTTTAAAGGTGACAAGTACCTAGGCCGTGGCGGGTGCTTGGCATCTATCCAGACGGTGGGAATCAGGTTAGAAACGTCGAGGGTGATGACGCTGCGCTGGCTGTCGGGGTCCGGTAAGGAGATCTAGAACCGTCGAGTAGGGTGTTTGTGGAGCGGCTCCGGTAGGGTGGAGTACGGTGTGGGCGAAGCGGATCTGTGGCCGTGGACGAGGGCGTAGGTGAAGCTGCTCCGGTGGTTGGGTTAAGGATGGTGTCAACGACGCGGATCTGCGGCCGTGGACGGGGCGTCAGAAGCTGCTCCGGTGGTTGGGTTAAGGATGGTGTCGACGATGCGGATCTGCGGCCGTGGACGGGGCGTCAGAAGCTGCTCCGGTGGTTGGGTTAAGGGTGGTGTCGACGATGCGGATCTGCGGCCGTGGACGGGGCGTCAGAAGCTGCTCCAGTAGGTTGGATGAGGGTGCGAGGAAGCGGATCTGAGGCCATGGACTTGTGAGTTGGCAAAGCGG
>NC_057796.1:477315875-477321919 GCF_018294505.1 Triticum aestivum
GGGGCGTCAGAAGCTGCTCCGGTGGTTGGGTTAAGGATGGTGTCGACGATGCGGATCTGCGGCCGTGGACGGGGCGTCAGAAGCTGCTACGGTGGTTGGGTTAAGGGTGGTGTCGACGATGCGGATCTGCGGCCGTGGACGGGGCGTCAGAAGCTGCTCCAGTAGGTTGGATGAGGGTGCGAGGAAGCGGATCTGAGGCCATGGACTTGTGAGTTGGCAAAGCGGCCCCGGTAGGGTTGAGAATGGCATAGGCGAAGCTACTCCGGTAGGGTTGACGATGGTGTCGGCGAAGCGGCTCCAGTAGGGTTGAGGAAGGTGTCGGCGAAGCGGCTCCGGTAGGGTTGAGGAAGGTGTCGGCGAAGAGGATCAGAGGCCGTCGACGGGGCCGTCGGTGGGGCGGCTCCGGTGGGTGTGGACGAAGCGTCTCCGGTGGGGAGTACGAATGAGCCGCTGCAGATGCGCGGCGGTTGATGAGAGTACCAGCGAAGCAGATCCGGCGCCGTGGACAAGGCCGGCACTGAATGGGCTGTGGTACAGTGGTGGATGAGCAGTCTACTTGTTTCTAGGGGAGGTGGGAGGGGTAGATGCGGCCGCAGAAGCAGATCCGGCGAGGTGGACGCCGCTGGCAGTGAATGGGCTATGGTACGCCGGTGGATGAGCAGTCTAGGGTTTCAAGAGGGGAGGGGAGAAAGGGCGATGAAGTACGGACGGCGTGATGTAAGATGCTCTGGTGCTGTGGAGTTAGTCGTTTTTGTGGGAGGGGGAGAAGAAATGGGGGTGTTGTGTAGTGGGGGAACCGGAAGTTACCAAAGCAGCCCCGACCTATCATGTAAATGAGGGCGGTATTGTAATTGTTGGTCTCCGTGCACCAAGGACAAAAGGGGGATTTCGCATGCTAAAGACTAAGGTGGCGGAAATTTTAGAAGGAGGCGGGAGATTTTGTCGCCCACGGGATCATTCGTATCCAGTTTCAACTAATTTTGGACCGTGCTAGCGGGAAGGTCATGCTAGACTGTGTACACGGGGCACGCGTCAGCAGTTAATAACTGGTGTGAAGTCCACCCCAGAAAAAAAGACAATAACTTGGGATGATGTGCCGATAACTTGGACGTTCACACGGGCGCGGCCAATCGTACGGGTGTAGTGGCGCATTCCCAAAAAAGGGATCAAACGCTCAGCCTATGTATTTCTCGTGTAAATAGATAATTTAGTGCCATTGGTTATTTACTTTAAACATAATGCATTGATGTGTTAGTGTAGAGGCGCACAAAAGGAAATGGATATTGTAGTCAGCTACTTAAAAGTGTTACCTCATATGATTACATAGCCTCCATTTCATAAATTGCGTACCCGTTGAATTCATATATGAATATTACATATATTACTTCAAAATAGAAACTTAAATCATCCAAGACTAATGAATTTGAATGCAAGAGTAACAATGGTGCATATACATGATAGCTACATTGGTTGTTTGAAGAAACATCAATGAAAACCATCATGCTGCTCCAGCAGCCCACCATGCTCCTGCTGATGATCACGAGGACATACCTATGGTCCTCACCCCACCCCAAGACCCAGAGATTGCCCATCAGGATCAACCGCTCCAACCTGCTGTTGAAGATTCTGATGCCTTCTTTGCACTGCATGACATGATGTTAAAAATTATCACTTCTGCACCTGCTGTACTTGAGCTGCTCGATGGCGTTTCTGTGGTCAGTACCCGTTTCTAGTTGATCAATGTGGATGATGTTCATGGACCTGTTAAGAAATGTCTGCTGACAATGGTTACTGAAGCCCCACCTAAACCTGTTATCTCCTCTGTCATGATAACTGAAGTGTTGGATCACCCTGGAGGTTCTGCAGTTGCTCCCTCTCATAGCACAGAACCTGTCATGTCTCCTGCTATGCTTTGATTTCATAGCCAGCAATCCAAGCTCTCCGACTGCTGAACCACCCCTTGAGCTGCCTAAGGATCTACCTGCTGCTCCTGCTATCTCCTCCATCCATGCTGTCAACAAAAGGAAGAAAGCCAATGTTACACTTGATGTCAATGATCTGCGCCACAGCCGCCGCCTTGCTGGACTGAGTGTTGGCTTCAAGAACGAAGCTGCTGCAAACAAAGCCAAATACATCAACAACTGCAAGAAGAATTTGAACACTGAATTTGATCATGAGATCAGGGATCCATCTGCTCCACCACCACCTGAACTTCCACTCGGAACAATTCAAGCTATCGCAACCAAGCAATGTCTGATCCCTCCTGAGGAGGTTTCTGAAGAGAAGCTGATGGCCAACGTGGACCATGAATGAAGATCTTATATGCTCTTTTTGGTCTTGTTATAACAAGACCAGTACTAGCTTCAGGCCATGTTTTTACTTTATCTGCTTCTGGACTATGTTATCTGTTTTAATAATGAACCTGGGCTGTATGGAGTTAGACTCCATATTTTGTGTTTGTGAGTGGAACATCATATTCTATTTATGTTATGCTACAAGTTGTCTGAATGGTCAGTGGAGTTTGGATCTGTTGGTTCTTAGCTATATGATTTGTCAGTACACCTGGTTACCATATTACACCACTTCCTATGATATATGCAATGTTTTGGATTTGATTAAGTCTATCCAATATAAGTCCAGCTTTTCATCTTTGAACAATGAGTAGAAACTGGAATATATTGAATTGGAATGTCAGAGGGATAAACTCCCAAACTAGATGGGATGATATTAGAGCCAAAATTGATGAAAGTAACTGTGGCATCATTTGCATTCAAGAAACTAAGAGAGATTATTTTGATCAAGCTTACCTCAGAAATTTTTCACCTAGGAGATATAACCAATTTGCCTATACAGCATCAGTTGGCCTCTCTGGAGGAATTATCACTATTTGGAATGGCAGTCTTTTTTCTGGCTCTGTTGTCAGCCAGACATCCTACCAAATTACTGTGAAGTTATCATGCAATCTATCTGGTGACATTTTTTACATCAGCAACATATATGAACCCTGCCATAATGATGACAGAACTGAATTCTTTGACTGGCTGAACAATATTGATGCCTCACAGATGGATCATTGGATGTTAGTTGGTGATTTCAACTTAATAAGAAGCCCACATGACAGAAACAGACCTGGAGGTGACAGTAATAATATGCTTATGTTTAATAGCCTACTGCAACAACAGGATCTTGTGGAAATCCCAATCAAGGGTAGGAACTTCACCTGGTCTAATATGCAGGACTCACCACTATTGGAAAAGCTAGATTGGATTTTTACATCTGCACACTGGACCCTGACATTTCCAAATACTTTGGCACACCCACTAGCCAGAGTCACATCAGATCATATCCCAATTCACATTCAGATTGGCAGTGATATACCAAAATCCTCTATATTCAGATTTGAAAATTATTGGTTTGAATTTGATGGATTTTATGAGACTGTTGTTCAATGTTGGAACAGAAATCAACAACTGACAAACTCTGCCAAGGATACTGCTGCCAGATTCAAATGTCTCGGAATGGGTTTAAAAAAATGGAGCAAAAACCTATCAAAACTCAACACCAACATATCTGCATGTAACTATGTTCTATCTATGATTGATGGCATTGAGGATCAAAGAAATCTGAGTACTATTGAAGCAAATTTCAGAAATATACTTAAGGGTCACATAACCAAGCTATTGGAAGTCAAAAGAATATATTGGAAATCCAGGTTTAAGATGAGGAGTGTCAAACTTGATGATGAAAATACTGAATTATTTCATGCCATGGCTACCCAAAGTTATAGGAAGAATTTCATAACTACTATAAATGATGAAGATGGGAATCCTTTTCAAAATCATGATCACAAGGCTGCTATTGTTTGGAAATCATACAAGGATAGGTTGGGAAAAGTTATTGACCCTCCTATGCTATTCAATCTTGAGGAAATTATTCAACCAAAAGATCTATCTGAGCTTGATGCTCCATTTTCCATGGATGACATTGACCAAGTTATTAAAGATATTCACTATGACAGAGCACCTGGGCCTGATGGTTTCAATGGCTTATCCCTGAAGAAATGTTGTGTAGCGACCAGACCTCAAATGGTCTGTGCTGCTGTGCACCAGTGTCATCCCTGGATCAGTAATGCTGACACGCACAGTACAAATGGAGGATTTATAATAGAGTAGCAATCACACACTTATTACATCGAATATCTACAAAGAGATTAAGTATGATAAATATGGCTTAAGGCCATCTAAATACGATAACAGCGGAAGACTTGGAAGATAAGTGAGTCCATCAACTCCAGCGGCATCACTGAGTATAAGACCACGACCTAAGGCACCTTACTCGTCGTCTGAAAAGTCTGCAACATGAAACGTTGCAGCCCGAAAACGGGTCAGCACATGGAATATGCTTGCAAAGTAACACATAGAGAATAATGTGAAATAATAGTGCTATACTACATGCATAAATGGCTGGTGGAAAGCTCTACGGTTAAGTTTTTGCGAAAAGCCAATTTTTCCCTACTTCAAAGGAATAAATTTTATTTAACTATCATGGTGGTTGTGAAACATTGAGATGGTTGACAGCATCTCAATCCCAATTAAAAGTCATCATTAACCCAACAAAATTAATTAAAAGTAACATGGTGATGAGATTCAAATGATAATCCAGGTACTAGATACTCAATTTGTCCATAACCGGGGACACGGGTAACCATGATTAGTTTATACACTCTGCAGAGGTTTGCGCACTTTTCCCCACAAGACTCGATCGCCTCCGCTTGATTCTCGCACTGCATGATGTTTGAGAAACGGATGACCGAGACACAGTCTTTCAGGAACAATCACTCTTTACTCCGGGTGGACCGGTACACCTACTTTCCCCTACATCTGCTAGCCCACCTCTTCAAGAGATCATGTAACCTACTCAACTATGCTAGAGCCCATAATAGCTTGTGGCTGCACACGGAAGTTTCTAGCATGAATAATCTTATGATCCCTTTGAGCCTGGGTGGCGGACCTTATACAAACAGACAACACTGGATTCTCCAGATGCCTCAATCCACCCAGATGTGAGTTTTAGTTGCCACCTTAGGTAAACCATTATTAACAATCTCACATCTGTCATGAATATCTCTCAAAACCCAATCCACGTCTACGAGCATAGCATGGCAATAATAATAGCAACGTAGAAGTAACTCCCAAGGGTTTGATAAAAGAACAGGTAATAGGTACTACCTCAACTACTTCCCAATTCCCGCAGTTTAATTAGATCCTAATCATGCAATTGTTTGAGGAATAGATCTAATGCAATAAAACTGGGTATGGAAAGTATGATCAAAGTGTTACTTGCCTTGCTGATGATTCGCGAAACCTAGCGATTCGAAGTAACAAGCGGCACACTCCGGGTACTCTATCGCAAACAAACAAGCAGACAATCAGTACTCCTCTAATGCACAGGTAAAACTCGAATGAAAGATCCAACCAGAAAGTTCAACTTAAGAACTCCGGTTTGCAAAAAGAATCAACTCGAACGAGCAACGAAAGTCAAACGGCGAAAGAAACAAGCTTCATTTACTAATCTGGATCTAGGTCAAATTTTACAGTAGCAAAAACTTGTTTGAGTAGGTTAAACGGAAAGAGAATTTCGAGACGAAACTCTAGGCGCTTGAATCGCCTGATTCCGATAAACGAGCGAAAAGTTAAACAGAAACGAAGATTCGATCAGAAATCGAGATTTGAGATAATCGCGGAAAAATCCGACGAAAAAGAAAAACGGACGAACGGTTAAAGAACGGACGTTCGTTAACAGAGAAAATCCGACGAATGCGTTCGTTAAAACGAACGAGTCGGTGAACGCTCACAAAATAACAAAACCGAAGAAATAAACCGATCTAGGGTTTTTTTTTAAACGAACGGTTTTTTTAACAAAACCGGCAAACTGCATCGGAGGATACCTCGTCGGGACGGGGCTCCGGCGGGGTCGGTGGGCTCCGGTGGGGGTCCGGCGAGGGGCGGCGAGGGCGGCGGGGTGCAGCGGGGCGCGGCGCGGCT
>NC_057796.1:477322300-477326232 GCF_018294505.1 Triticum aestivum
ATCGGGGCGGCGGCGGGGTGAGAGGGAGGGGGCGGCGGTGGGGCTATTTATGGAGGGGGGTGCTTGGAGGAGGGGCAAAGGCGGCGGCGGCGGTGTCCGAGCCGGACACGGTGACGGCGGCGGCGTACGCGTGGAGGAGAACGCGGGGTGGGCCGGCGGCTCGGCTGGGCCTCGGCCCGGTCGGGCGCGGCGCGGGAGTTTTTTTTTATTTAAAAACTTTCCGCCGAAAAATTCGTAGAAAAATAAATAAAACTCCAAAAAAGATAAAACAAATTTTCCCCGTCTAGTTAGAAAATTTAGAACAGGGTGAACATTTTTTTGACACAAAATAAAATTTTGAAAACGTGCAATATTTTTTAATGCAATTAAAATTGCAAATAAAATCTGAATAAATTCCAATAAATGCTTTTAACACTTTTCCTCCAATATTCCAATTGTTTTGGAGAAGTCATATTTTCTCCTCTCATTTATTTTTAATGAAATATTTTCCGGAGAAAAATAATTAAAACCAAAATCCTCGTTTTATTATTTGATGAAAATCAAATATGAAAATTCGAGAAAATCCTCAACTCTCTCCGAGGGTCCTTGAGTTGCTTAGGATTTATCGAGGATTTGTCAAAATGCAATAAAATATGATATGCAATGATGATCTATGTATAACATACCAAATTGAAAATTTGGGATGTTACATGTTGGGATATCATCAAACAAGATATTTACACTATGATCTGGGATTTTTTTGAAGGGAACATTGACATTCAGAGTATTAACACTGCTTTCATTACTCTCATTCCAAAGATTGCAAACCCTATTGACATGAATGACTTCAGACCCATTTCCCTGGTCAGCCTCCCTCTCAAAATTATTACAAAGCTTATGGCCAATAGAGCTCAGAAAATCATTACCTCTATCATTCATCAAAATCAATATGGTTTCATAAAAGGGAGAAATATCCAAGACTATTTGGGATTTGTGTTTGAATATATTCACCTATGTCATCAATCTAGAAAGCCTATCATTATTCTCAAACTTGACTTTGAGAAAGCATTTGATAAGATTGAATACAATGCAATTATTGCCATGTTGAAAACTAAAGGTTTTGGTCCAAGATGGATTAATTGGGTAAACAATATACTCAAAACTGCATCAACATTTGTCCTTTTGAATGGTGTTGCTGGGAAAAAATCATATGTAAAAGAGGAGTCAGGCAAGGAGATCCTCATTCTCCACTTCTGTACATTATTACTGCTGATCTCCTTCAGTCTATAATTAATGCTGCTTGGGCAAATGGTGAACTCACTCTCCCCACAAATCAGGCATATAGTCTTGATTACCCTATTATTCAATATGCTGATGATACACTATTGATCATGCCTGCTGATGAGGATCAACTCAACCATCTCAAATATCTCCTTAATCTCTTCAGTATGTCCACTGGGCTATTTGTTAATTTCAGCAAATCATCCATGATCCCAATTAATATGGACCAACAGTTAGTCAACAGCCTTGCTAATTCTTTTGGATGTAGAATTGAAAGCCTCCCCTTCACTTATCTGGGGCTTCCTATGGGCACCACCAAGCCCTCTGTTCATGACCTCATCCCAGTTATATCTAGGATTGACAAGAGACTTTCAGGTGTTGCCAGATTCATGAACCACTCTGGTAGGCTCACTTATGTTAACTCTGTTGTTGCATCCATGCCAATATTTGCCATGTGCTCACTTAAAGTCCATGTTACCATTCTGGATCATGTGGATAAATCAAGTAGGAATTTCCTTTGGTATGGAAATGAAATCAATAAAGAAGGCAAATGTCTGGCCAGCTGGAAGATGATTTGCAAACCCAAACAGCAAGGAGGACTTGGGGTTCTGAATTTAAGAGAACAAAATAAAGCTCTTCTTATAAAGCACATGTTCAAGTTCTATAACAAAGTTGATGTCCCATGGGGAAAGTTAATTTGGGAAGCTCACTATCACAATAATGATGTCCCTCATTATAACAGGAGCAAAGGATCTTTTTGGTGGAAAGATTGCATGAAAATGTTTGACCATTTCAGGGAGATGACTACCTGTGACATCTCTGGCTGCACTAATTTGCTTTGGGATGACAACTGGAATGGTGATATTATGAAAATTAAGTACCCTGAGCATCATTCTTTTACCCAAAAGGAAAACATATCAGTCAAAGAAGCCAAGGAACTGGATAATCTTTACAGCCTATTTCAACTTCCATTATCCATACAAGTGCACCAGCAATTCCATTTGTTATCAGAAGAATTAAATAATATTAGAAACACCTATGATAAGGACACATGGCTTTTCAAATGGGGAAATAATAAGAACATTACCAAGAAGATCTATGGATACCTTATGAATGGTGAGGATGCTGCTGCCACTTTTAAATGGATATGGAAATCATATTGTCTACCAAGACACAAATTTTTCAGCTGGTTAATGCTAAATGACAGGATAAATACATGTGATCTTTTGATCAGAAAAAACATGCATCTGGATTCCACTGTATGTGTTCTATGCAACAATGAAGACATTGAGGATAGGACTCATCTTCTTTTCACATGTCCATTTAGTCAAGGATTTTGGTGGAACATTGGTTTTGAATGGAATTCAGATCTGGAAATCAACAATATGATTATTGATGCTAAACACATATATAAAATTGACCACTTCATAGAAGCCATGATTCTTGGCTGCTGGAGCATATGGAACCAAAGGAATGGGATGATTTTTGAAGGGATCCCCTGCTCAATAAATGAATGCAAGAACGAATTTGTCAGATATTTCAAAATGACCATGCTAAGGGCTAAACCCACTCTAAAAGAGGGCATGTCCTCTTGGATAGACAATATTTAATTTTCCAATAATTTCCTTGCTACTTTCCCTATAGATAGTACCTCCTTGGTTGTCCCCCCAACAACCATTTTTTATATATTTTGATACCCTTATTTATTAATGAAAAAATGTCTCACAGTAGGGGATTTACCCTACTGTTCTTTGGTCAAAAAAAGGTTTATTTAAATAGAAAAAAATGTGATATGTGAGTGTCCAATCTTTATAGCGTTGAATCGATATTGTACCTTTGGCCATGATACGAAGTAGATATTGACTTATGTTCAAGCGATGCACGTCCACGATCACTAGATAGTGATACGTGAATGAATTGTGCAATCTCTCTCACACGCATACATATCTGATTTCCCTGTGGGCATCGGAATCACACACGCGCACTTCGTGTATTTCTCTCCCTCCGTCAGGGTTAAATTCGTCTTTCTACCCCGTCCTACAAGTCTCTCACACAGAAACACACACGCTCTCTATGTCTAACACGCCCACCCCTTTAATTCCGCCCACCCACAGCCACTAATGTCTCAAAGTATAATAATGTCTCTCACACATATGCTATCTACCTATCCCTTAATATAGCTAGATATGTGTCACACAAACTCCTTCTCCCTACTAGCAAGATGCCCATGCGTTGCACGGAACATCAAGATGCATTTGTATGAGAAGTTTATCTCGTGGGAGAAAAGGATGAACGAGGGAATGCCTTATTTGCAAATGCGGAGAGGGGTGTGGGTATCTTTTTGCAAAATTGCCATAGTTTCCTTCCTGTCCGTCGGATATAAATCGGATGGCCTATATTGCAGGATGGCAGGAACACCATCATCACCAACTCTGTTTTTTTATAAGAGTAGAGATATGTGAGTGTCACTGCCCCCCCCCACACACACACCCACACTTCCCAACACCGAAGGAGTAGGGTGACACCTCGATCTTGATACTAATCTATCGACTGGCTTCTCTCTCAAACATACACACACACTACCCGGCACCGAAGGAGTAGGGTGGCACATCGATCTTGATAATAATCTATCTACTCCTCTTTCAAACACACACACACACACACACTCGCTA